>NW_010122217.1:0-12294 GCF_000699245.1 Pterocles gutturalis | reverse complement strand
CAGGCTCTTCTCTGTGACATCCAGTGATGCTGCCAGGCTGCCCAGAGGGGTTGTGGAGTCTCCTCCTCTGGAGACATTCAAAGCCTGCCTGGATGCATTTCTGTGTGAGCTGATCTAGGTGTTCCTCCTCTGGCAGGGGGATTGGACTAGATGATCTTTTGAGGTCCCTTCCAATCTCTAACATTCTGTGAAATTTAACTGCAGCAGTTATTCTTCAACTGACCTTTCCTATCTAAAAGGAGTGCAGAAGCACTCCTAATCTGCCTCTGGGCCCAAATTAGACAAATTAGCTTGAATCACAGATAAAAACCAAAATACTCTACAGATGATCTAAACTATTTCACCTGATCTTTCTCTGAAGCATATTAGGAGTACTCACACGATCTATTAACACAGTCCAACAGAAGGGACAGTGGCCTCCAGCTGAGGGCAGAAAGACTTCCAGCTGTTTGCAAAGTGACTGCATATTCTCACACTGTACGAAACTGATGTGGGAAAAGGATGTCACCAACAAAATAAACAAAGACCAGGGAAGTAGATGACAACAGGAAGTGCTCTTCATCATTTCGTACAATATATAGACTGGAATTTACCATTTGCTGTTGCTTTGTGTGGTGGGTTTGTTTGGTAGCAGGGCTACAAGTGGGAGAACTCCAAGTTAGAAGAAGTATCTGTGCCCAAAGGAGGCCATGAATATGTTGAAGAGACCCATGGTGGAGCAGTTAGTGGAGAACTGCAGCCTGTGGGAAGGACTCACATTGGAGTAGTTTGCAAAGGACTCTCCCGTGCGAGGGACCCCACGCTGGAGCAGAGACAACACAGGATGGACCGACCGCAACCCCCCTGCACTGTCTGGGAGGAAAAGGCAGAGACATTGGGAACAAAGCCCTTGGGCCCAGGAAGAAGGGAGGGGTGGGGGAGAGGTGTCTTTTTAAGGTGTAGTTCTCTTTGTCATTATCTTGCTCTGTTTTTGATTGTTAATGAATCAAATTGTTTTTGTGTTTTCCCAAGTCGAGTCTGTTTCTTGCCATGATCGTAAGTGGTGAGTGAACCCTCCCTGTCCTTACCTCAGCCCATGAGGTTTTTAGTGTGAGGCTGTGTGGTGGCCTTCAAACCACAACATCTTTCTAACTATATTTTGCATTCTTGATCCACTCCCAATGCCTGATTTTTTCTGAAATAAGTATGGCTATCAGAATTTAAAATCAGTTATCCACTACACTTATTTTATATCTTTCATACTGTTTCAAATAAGTCTAAAAAAAAAAAAAAAAGGCAAGTTTTCAGTGAATTTAATTCAACCTGTTAAGAATTGTACTTAAGGATTACCAACGTTTCCTTAAAGACTATGCACAAGAAACACAAAAATGTAATAACAAAACATTATTTGCTTGTATTAGGTATCCTCACAGAAACACTACAGATTAAGCACAATGCAATGACTACAGTGCTCAGCATTTAACAGTATTTACAATTAATATTAGATTTCTGACATGTACACTGCAAAATTAAAGTTACATGTTTGCTTTCTCATTACGTGATGGAATTTCTAGTATTGCTTAGTCTTACTATATTGTAGCTATCAAACTATTTCACTGTGCTCCTCTGTCACTTTAGTAAAATCCAATTAATGTTTAGAAATGACCTTAAAGGGGCTTTAAAAACGTGAAGGTGGGGGAACTCTTTTCCGATTAGCTAGGCTTAATATTACACACACGCTTTGAAGCTGTGACACCTTTCTGCCACAAATGTTATTACGGAAATATACACAGACTACACCCACCATTGCCTCCTCTACCACATTTCCAGGAGCATGTCCTTTCCAAAACATACCATCTCCTTGACCAGCTGTCTACATTAGTATACAGTTTGGTAGCTATAACCCTTCTATCTTATATTGATGAACAATAAAAGGGATGATTTTAATTCCTAATGCCATTTTATTTAATAACAAATACTGACTTGAGGTACCATCCTTTTCCCTTCTCGATGTTGCCACATGAAGCAGGGTAAGGTAAAATGCATGTCTGGTTGCCCATGAAAAGGAATGAGAAAAGGAGGATAATAAAGCAAGAGGATCAGTTGTAGTTTAGGCCGGGTTAAAAAGAGGTGTATCGCAGGGGACACGTGAGAGTTGTTGGCAAGGACCTAGCAGAAGTTCTCAAGGGATAGTTCTTAGGTCACATAATCCTAAATCTTCTGTCTCCTTGCTCTCCAGACATGAATTAAATTGGCCTGTTCCAGGACCTTTCACGCTTCAATCCCCACCAGACTGTATGCCCTCTCAACAATCTCTCTCTCCACAAATGCGCATTTAAATTAGAAAACTACAGTTAGCCTTCCTGATTCAGAAAAAGGGATTTGGCTCTAGATCCCCAACATCCCATATAACCATTTAAGCAATGACAATCTTATTTCTGGCAGAATGTTTCAATAGTTAAAGCACAGTAGAAGAGCTTTAGCAGAAACTGTTGATATGTTCATTCCTCAATGACCTGTTGGGTCAGATAACTCATGGACACTTGATCAGATCAGGGTACAAGACATGCCAATACAATGCTCACTGCCACTGGAAAAAGGGAGCTTCCCTCCCCCTGCATCCAGCTGCAGATCCTGACATCTGTGTTTACCAGATTTCTGCGAGTTTCCTCAACTTATTAACACAGTGGAAAACTATCCCAGGAAATGCCCAATAGATGATGGGAAATTCAGAACTGCTCCACTTGATTAGATGCAAATAAGGCAAATTTTTACTGATTAAGATAAGCTTAGCAGCATCTTGTCATATTGCCGAAATTCAGAGGCAGGCTTTACTCAAAACACTCCGAACCGCTGTCTTATCAGCCACAGCAGCCTCCTGGAGGCTCTTGAAGGAACCTTTGGAATAATTTTCCATCTGTTTTCCAATGTGCAAGTGATATCCACAGGTATTCCAGCACAGTGTATTTGATACTGAGACAGAAGATGACACTGCTTAACTTGCCAGGTAAAACTACAATTCCACTAATATTTAAAGCTGTTCCATGGCTTTTTCTTTTTGAAGATAGCCCTGAAAGAAGACAGCAGATGGGACCGCATGGAATATACTATCACAAAGCAAAACCATGATGCACATAGGTTAGAATGTTGTGTTGAAACTAGAGCATGATGGAAGCATAAGGATAAAGGGACCCTTAAGTTGACTTTGTAAAGTAAAACCTAGAAAACAAAATTCAGTGACGAAACAATTACAGGCATGACATATTTGACACAAAACATATCATCTGATCTTCTCACAAGCAAAAATTGGGCTTTACTGTGGGAGGGTGGACGGAGTGTTGGAGAAGTAGTGGTGGATTACAAAATGAAAGCACTAAAAATTCCTTGGCTCCTGAACATGTTTAGCCATAGGAGAAAAATTACATCTGTCATCACTATCTGACCTGAGACATCACAAATTAAGATACTGTTGCAAATCTTTAAGGTAGTCTCTCTAGTGTCAAAATTAATTTTCTATTTGGCAAATGAAAGATTAAAACTGTTAGAGAGTAAAATGAACTGTGAGACACATGCAACAGTTTTTCAAATATTACATCAGACATTTCACATTAGATAAATCATTCTAGTCACCTGTATAAGATAAAATAGTCAAAACACAGTAGGATTACACAGCTTTTTGGAAAACTTAAACGCTGCATTGGCTTTCATAACTCTTGTTCTACAGTAAAGCAAGCCAAAGAGATGCCCATTTACTTCCATTATTAACATCAATACAATAATGCCAAAGCTCCAATTCTGTTTCACTGACTTTCTGAATTACAATAATTGAAACTTTAAGGCATTTTATCTATTGCCAGAGAAAGAATTAAAGGCATTTTGAAGGCCTTTAATACCCAAATAATAAACTTTAAATATTTTAACCAGGAAGATGAAACTACCTTTTTCAAGATACATATTTCAAACAATATTTATGAAATTCTAAGTTATTAAACTGAACTTCCAAATGCTGCTTGGGATAAGTTTAGAATAGGAAGGAATGTGTTCCTGTGTGAGCTGATCTAGGTGTCCCTGCTCCAGCAGGGGGATTGGACTAGATGATCTTTCAAGGTCCCTTCCAATCTCTAACATTCTGTGATTCTGTGTGAAGCACATTCGACATATGTAATAGACTACAGGAAAAAAAAAAGAAAAGCATTCAGGACAAGGAGGCTTGTTTTGTTATGTTTTGCTTCTACATCAAGAAAACGCATTGTTGTATTTTTGAATCCTCTGGCTATAGTACACAAGTATTCTGTTCAACATGTGATCTTCCCAGTCAGCTGCATCCTCAAGCAGGTATTTTCCATACCTAGATTTCCTTAAAATATCCATCTATTGGAAAGACAGGAATAAAAAATAAATAAAATCACACTCCTTGGGTTTAAAGAAGTTGTCTACCATTTATAGTATAACAATCACAAAAAATTAACATACAGACTGAAAAAAATAAAGCAAAGAACTCACAAAATATAGGCTACCTAGCCACGTGTGCTAGAACAGTTTAAAATTACATAATTACATGCTATTTTTCTGTTCTGCAAAATCTATTTACTATTCAAACAGGATAGATGGTACCCATGCATACAGTAAGGCATTCTTTTTAAATAAATGTAAATAATACTTTGTAAAACACTCTAGAATATAATAGCAATCCCATTAAGAACACCACCAAAAATCAATAATCAAACCAAACTCGCATCCTCAGTTGCAATGTAGTCACAGATTATCAACTGAACAGAATTCCAGTGTGCACCTTATCCAACAAACTAACGTAACCCATATAAATCAATTGCCATAGAAAATGTACGATAGGCATTGCAACACCCAGAAGTAATTATCATTACAGTCCACATACCTTAGTCATTTATTAGACAGGCTCTTTAAAAAGTAGCATATGATACTGGATTTGGGTCTCCCATAGCAGAAAGACATTTTAAATACTGTTTCCTGCTCTCAGAAGTAGAAACACTCAGTTATTCCTTGTTTAAAACAGACCGTTTCTTTCTCTAAAGCACAGTGATACCGCTGCACTTAATAGAAAAAACTTCTAAAGCATAGGAAGCATTTAATTCTTCATATGCCAAAGGAAATTTTACCCTGGGAAAGCAGCAGTAAGTTGAAAAATACAAACAAATTTTATCAGCTTCAGTATCTGTGTCCTCAAATTCACTCCTTGGGCTGCTTCAACTTATGTAAGATGCAGTGCAGCATTAGGGTCAATTTCATGGTACCTCTCAAGCCCAGATCTACCAGCAACCCACATGAAAAATACTCCAGCTTGATTCCCAGCAACAGCTCAGATAAAGATCACAAGCTCTGTTCAGCTACAGGGCTGGAAATGAAGTCTATCCGTTGGACATACTGTGGAATTTACTGCAGACATAAAGCACAAAGACACTACAGCAATACCCATCCTACATTTCTTCTAAGTTCATGTTGGTTTCCAAGCAAGTGTTAATATTGATGTTTAGAAGTTTTGCTAAAGGAGTTAATAATAATAAAAACATCTGCACATGTCCTGTTACAGAATGCAGGCTCCACAGGCTCCAAAAACAGCAGCTTTAATGGCTCCGGTAAGTAGAAAGAAGCCCTCAGGATTAGCCCTAAATGTCAGTACAAACGTACCTCAAAGGGCTTGCAAGAATTGAATTTTCAAAAAATTAAGAGGAAATTCTGCAGCACATTAAATAGGAAATAAGCTGACGAAGAGATCCCTGTAGAACAGAAAAGATACCTCCCTAAATCCAGACTACCCCTAACCCATTTAAAAACTATTAGTACCTATAGCATTTTAAATTTTCCTGCTAGTTTACTGTCCAAAATTTTTATTCTCCTCTTCCCCCACCAGTTCAACATGAGACAGATTTAAAAACATGGTTATCAAGATTACAGGCTGCCAAAACCAGACACTATTAGAGAGAGAATTATGATAGGAAGCAAAAGGCAACCTTTATAAACCACCCTAACCCTATGTAATCAAATCAAATTTTGGTTTAAAAAAACAGAACATATTAAGCTGCTCAAATAATATGGTAACTGCCAAGAAAAGTCCATTCAAGGATTTTCATCATAGCATTTGCTCTAGTTAGTCAAGTGTTTGTGAGTATTTGCTGAAGACCATATAAAAAAACTTGTTGGTTCAGTTCGACCCAGCCTACAGAAAACATTCAGATACATTTGCCTTTTCAAGTTTCATTCTGCTATCCACAAATCAATAGAAGGGTCAACACTTTGCAAGCATTCTGTCTCACCTCCTTTGTTTTCCAAAAGAGGACTATAGGGATAGTCTCTGTACTCAACCACACTCCGCACGTGTTTTATGAACACTGCCTCTCCTACCCTCTTATGCACAACTCCATTCCTGCACCTACATGAAATCTGATGAGGTTTTCACAATTAAAAGCTGTGCAAGTAAGGAAAGAAACACTACCTGCTAAGTAAAGACTGTAGAAAACAACAGTAGAGATGGAGCAGAGGTTTGATTCTTAAATGAATGTTATTTTATGAGGCCCCATGGTGAACCACTTTTCACCTGCATCAGTCTAAACTGATCAAGTCTAGCCCGAGGTCTCCCCATTCACAAAGCAGTCTCTGTAACCCCTTTAATTCTATCCAATGTTCTTTTTCCAGATTGTCCTCCTTCAATTAAATTTCTAATATTTACCTATTTCTGCAATTTCCCAAGCAGCAGAGAAGTTCAATACAGTCTACTGCACATCTTCTTGACTGTTAACACTGTATCAACCTCCTAGAAAAGCTGACTTAGCTTCAAAACAGCACCTTCTAAGTACCTACACAAGGAAAGGCTGTTCAAGTCCCTGGACATACAGGACTTCCTCTCTTATAATCTAGAAAGTCCCAAAAGCCAGACACTGACCTGTGCTAACAGTTTCTCAACACATGTCATATTGCAATAGAAGTAATAAAAAAATATACCTGATCTGGATTTTCTTCATTAAAAAGAGAGAAAGGGGATGATACCTGGCAGGCTATTCTCCAAGAACACAGAAATCTCTAAACTTGCCCTTCATGAACACACAGGCTCCGCTCAATGAGACTTGGAGACTATGCTAGAATATTTTTCCTACTAATAAAATGTCAGAAATGAGTTTGAGCTACCTGAAACCCTGATAAAATTATTAGTATTACTAAAGTATAAACAACTCACATCATTCAAATGTGTCTGTATTTTGCATTTAGAAAAAAAGTCACAAAATACTTAATCTAAGTGTTCATTAGCAGTAAGTACACAATCTTTTAAAATATTTTCCTATAAAACAGAGATAGACTACTTCTCCTTTAATGGAATCAAAAAAATCTATGAATTAAGATACTGTAGTAAATGAATCTCATGACATTTGTAACATCTCAAAATCAGTCCAAAGTTACTACATTCAAAAGGGATTTGAACTGAATGGTTTCCCAAGGGCTGGAAGTTGTTGAAGATCATAAACAAAAGGAAGTGTTTGGAAAAAGAATCCTGAAGTGGGTGGGAGATGTCTCCTAAACAGATTCACATTCACATACTTCAACAAGATTATGCAATGGGCTCAAAGCCTCCAGAAAGACAGCAGTTTAGAGATGCCAGTGGCTGTCACCTCTCAAGAAGAACACATTTACTGTGCAATCACTGCTGTCTATTTGCCCCCTAAGAAGAGTCACTAGCAAGTAAGCAATGGCCAGATGAATTATCTGGGTGGGCCACATCTGACCATAGCCTACAGATTGAGCATTGTTAATTGAGATTATCAACACTATCATTCTTTTTACGTGAATTTTTTTCCCCCTTAGGAACACCAGCTTAAGGTACTCTCATGCACTGCTACATACCCCTTCTTTTGTCACTCCTGTTCCTACAGTGTCTTGACATGCTCTGTTTTTATCTATATACACGTCTCCAACATACCACTCAATCCCAATTTACCCTCTAAAATCAGTTGCTATTTACATTCCTTCCCAACATTCATATTCTTCCTCAAAAATAAGAAACCAAAATGCAATATAGAAAATGATGGCGAGCAGGCTCAGCGAACTAAAACGTTACAGTATTTTGACAATTTACCTCAATCAACTCACCGTGACTGCTTTGGAGCAAGCACAAAGAGAAAACCAGGACTGCACAGTGGGCAACAGAGGAAAACTTCTAGTCCAAAAGTCAACCATCAGATCAGCTAACTACAACGCAAACCCACAACCCTACTCTCCCCCAACGAAATACATTCACACAACTTCCAGTGTTCAATCAATTCCACGCAGCACTTCCAATATTCACTTGAGTCACACTTTGTATTTTAATGAAGCTTTCATAGCACATTTATAGATGTAAATTTAAGTTTTCATTAATGAAAAAAGTTCATAACAGCTCAAGAATCCATCCAGCAAACATGATTTGAGCCTAGCAAAACCTGTCTTTTCAGCAGTGCCCAAGATAAAATCCTAACTTCCTTTAACCTGCCTGCCTCTGAAATGCAAGCAATGACACTGACCTTATGTTTATTTTCACCAGTTCTTCGCCATTCACCAAAGTCCACTAATGGCAGATGATAGTATCAATGAAGAGAAAGTGGATTGCTATGACGTATGTAAACCATACTTCCCAATAGCACAATTATGTTACCTTAGTGAGGTATGATAAACAATGGTCACCCTGATGACAGCTAAAAAGCTGATGGTTTGAGCGATCAATGATGTTTATCCGGAAGAGGCAAAGAAGTATATGAGATTGTGACAGTGCAGTTCAGTACCAGGAACTGGCAGGGCAGTAGGAGACAACATTCCTGGCAGTAGGAGGTAGGCAAATGTTACTGATGAATATCGCACTTGTGCTTCATCCTGCATGTCCAAACTGGTAGGGAGAGGGTCTCATGCTCAGACACATAAAGCTTCTGCACTGCAGCTTAAGCCAGTTCTTTCACTCCTAAAGTAACAGGTGTAATCTGACGTGTAGCAACCTGTTAAAATTCTCATCAAAAGACAAAGTTTGATCTAATGTCATGGGATAAGAATAATGATCCAGATGCAGTTCTCACATGTGTGACAATGGTAAGAACCGTGCAAACAGAGTGAGTGTTACTATTTCGATAGCACTCGCTGAAGACTACTGATATACCAAAGGCTGTTACTATTTCAGTTAGTAGCAGTATCAGGATGCAATAGTCTTGCTTGACAGATCTACCTTATACGTACACGGATATATGCACACATACATATAGATTATTATGTGTGTGTATATATATGATACAAGCAGACAAATGAAAGAGCATACAGGCATGCTGGAACTGTACTTTAGACAAACCAGAGCACAGAAAGCAACTCCTGTTCAAGCACTCCATAATTTTGGTTGCCCTGGTTCACCAGCCATGCTGGCATTTAATGCAATATCTGACAGAAAGAATGACCTCGCCTGACAACCGAGTTAAACACACTGTTGCACTTTCTTGAAAAGCTTTTACTGTGCACTTGTGTGTATGTAGGACAGAAATTATGCACTTAGTCCACCCAGCTGCCAAACCAGCTAACAGATGAACCAAATTTCCAACACGAAACCTGTCCATTCCAATATACCATCACTGTCCATGTTTCAAGTTCTGGCCTGATAATGAAATCCTGAAGTTAAATGCTGGAGGTCTGTCAATAGCACAGCTTAAAGTCAATGCCAACTGGTTTCACATATTGGCTCACCTGACCTAGGAGCTGCATAGGAGTTACATGCATTTTTCAAAGTCTCCGGACCAGCTCAAGTATAGAAAGTAAACAAGACACCAGAAATAAATCAAAATAAAGTGTCAATACTATATGAAAGAGGTATTTAGTGTGGAAAAAAACAGTAATCCCAGTAGTGGCAAACAGGTTACAAGTTTGTAAGTGACAGTATGGTGACCTCAAAATACCAGTTTGTTTTTTCCTCACACAGGCATTGTATTATAACGGAGATGAAAAGCAAAATCTGTCCTCTTTCTACTGCCTTGAACAATTGTACTACATTTGGGTCACTTCTGGAAAAAATGCCAAGTGGACTAAGTCTCAGAGGCTAATTTTACAAAACAAGTAAACCTCCCACCCCCAACACTGAAAGCTGAATTTACTGTCAGAAATGCAGCTTGAAAGGGATGTTAGAAAAAAGTAGTATTTGATTCAATTAATACGCAGAAAACCCAAAGCAAATCTCCCTTTCTTCCCACTCCAGATCTCCCACTTTTCTTATGTCCGTACCAGAAAACTGGATTCTTAAGTAAATGAGAAAGTTTTCTACACTTCAGAGGCAACAATATTTTTCCATTCAAAAGAATAATAGATTTGCCTAATGCTCCTCATTTTATCGAATATACCTCAACCTTTTCTCTTGATCACAAAATGACTACCAGAGAATAGGTGACATGGCAACACATTGCAAGATATCCTATGCAAGCTTGACAGAAAAAGCCAAAGAAATGGAGAAAACTACAGAACTGTTCCACCAAAGACTATGGCCACTGTACTGGAAAACAAACCAAAACAAAACACCAAAAAAACCCAGTTTACTGCGGCAAGCTACTGCTAAAGTAGTGGTTAAAAAAAAATTAAAATAGAGCACTGCTTCTAATCTCTTTTCATAAGCTCCTTTTCCACATTAGATTCAGACTTGTAAGGCCCTTACAACTGTGAAAAACCATTCCTACCTAGCTACTCAACAGTATTTAGGAGTGACATACTTTTTCACTGCTTCCACCAATATTGCTGCTGCAATAGAGAAAGCTCTTTGTTTTGCTTCAGTTTCTACCATTTTAGGTTCCCCTTCCTACTAATTAACTTAAGTGCATTTCCCTCTACCATTTCTGGCATGCAGGAACATGACACTGGCATGGTTCTTGACATTTCAACTGCATTAAAATCAATGAGTTTCGTCAACTTCATCTATTCTCCAATTAGCAAAGGTACATACACCAGCACAGGCAGCAATGCCTTCTGTTTGTATACTCAGGAGGGTGACTTTGCATCAACTTACATATTCCTTAAAC
Organism: Pterocles gutturalis; assembly: GCF_000699245.1. Taxonomy (NCBI): domain Eukaryota; kingdom Metazoa; phylum Chordata; class Aves; order Pterocliformes; family Pteroclidae; genus Pterocles; species Pterocles gutturalis. Next base: position 1,279 of record NW_010122217.1, on the reverse strand, counting down.
CAGGAGTTTATATCTTTACAACCAGATCACAGCTATAGACTTAACTCCCATAGCACCTTTTTTTAATGTCTTTCAAGGCTTAATAAAAAAAGTTATGCAACTCAACACTGTAATATTTCCATTTATGCAAAAAGGATGAGCCTTGATTATAAAAATCAGATAAAGTCATAAAACATTGTAGGTCATATGCTTAATAAAAAAGTTTCCTCCATAATAGAAAGGAAAGTCTTTTTCCTTAAATTTAGATTAGAAGAACCTGAGAACTACTCCACAGGATAAAACCCTGGCTTCATAGACTCACTGCAGTTGTGTTTAACTGTGCTCCCTCTGTTGTTAATGTCATTAAAGTTTGCATTACTTCCATTCATTTGTGTTTGCAGAAAAACACTTAAATCATGGGCAATCACTTGATGTTTTGAAGATATGTTGAGATATTTGGCTTTCACATCACAAAGCATGTACTACTTCAGAGAGCATTTAAAAACAAAGCAATTCCTTGTTCTCGATCCACTATTCTGAGCCATGATTGTGAATGGATTACATCTGGGGGGGGTGTGGGAGCAATGGGAGAAAACCAACCAGAAAAGAAGTTATGCTTTTGAAACTATCAAAGTGGAATGCATGCTTTGCAGATAAAAATTTGTTACTGAAATTGTACTTATTAAGTTTAACATAGACTATCTACCATGCATTTCAAAATGGAGCATCTCCTTCCTTCATGCAATTAAGACTCTAGACATAAAATTTTAAATTAAAACCAGAAGCTTCATTATTCTAAAGTCATCTGCAACTTACTCTACTTAAAGTTCTAAAAAAACCACGGATTCCTAGGATGAAGCAGCCACTAATATAAAAATTAATTGTCACGTTTTTGCATTAAAAAACTGCCCCACAAGTTCCATCATCTTTCACTTCGCCTTGCTGCAAGGAACGAGTGTGGTATTTCTTGATCTTATACATAAAATGGTTTCAGTCTCCTCCAACAGGGAAAAGAACAGACAGCTTCTACAGGAGGGAAAGCAGTCTTTAGAAAAATCAAGATGCGTGGGAAACAGCAAAAGTCCTTGGGCTCAGAAACACAGCTTTGAAACACCTGGCAGTAAATCAATGTCACCCATTTCACTGTAATCCCTCAAGTCACTTTTATGAAGATTACTTCCTGCAGTGCATTCCTCACCCTCCTCCCTCCCCGGCCGACGAGGGCTCTAGGAAAAGCCCACCCCGAGAAGCCGCACCGCACATCTGGAGACCAACTCCGCGACAGCACCAGGACGTCGGT
>NW_010122216.1:0-11022 GCF_000699245.1 Pterocles gutturalis | reverse complement strand
ATAAAAGGCTATCAGGTTGGTCAATCATGCCCACAAGAGAATGAGCAATAGCTAATTCTTCCATTTGGTTTGGCGATTTAGTATGCTGCTTACAGCTGCCCATGATGTTTCAGTGTTGTGCCGTATTTCCATGCATTACCTCCCCCGCTGACTCTGCTGCAGATAAGGAACTGCACCAGCTGGAAGTGCCTGTTTGCTCCTAGCTTAGCAAGAGTGCCCCAGATGGCTCCCTGGACACGGAGTCAAAGCAAGAAGCTTACAGATTTGACCCCCTGCCCATTTAAGTCTAGCTCCTCTTTGCTAAGAGTATCTCCCATCTTCTGGTGAAAGCTTTGACAGAGGGTGCAGAGTTCATCTGTCTTTCAAAAACACCTTGTCATGTAGCACCTTTCTACCACATACAACGGAAAAGAAAAATCCCCTAAGTTGATGGGAACCTCTCTTTCTGACTCATATTTCCCCACTCAAAAGCCTTGGCATGCTGTTTGAGATCTTGACAAGCTATTTTCATTTTCACACCTGATCCACGTTTTGACTCAACACTAACAGAAAAGGTCACAGGAACGTGACCTGGCTACTCTACCTTTTTAAGGAGTTTTCTCATTGTATTTTAGGAAAAAAGAAATGTTAGGGTCAGACATTGTCCATTAGGGAGGAAAATAGAAAAAGAAACCTTCAAATAACCTTCAAATAACTAGTTACAAAAAAAAACTGATATAAGAAGAATCAGATTACTTTGATTTACACTTAGTTTATCACATTTTGAATAAAGATCTACCATACAAGGGAGAACTTTCCATTGCAGAAAACTTTGACAATGTTATCATTCACCAATGTTACACGTGTTTTGGTTTTTTTTTCCCCTTATTATAGAGCAGAAAGACAAACTTGTGAAAAACATATTTTGGAGAGGTTATACCTACCAGAGCCATCTCATCTAGTAGGGTGAGAACAGGATTCAAGACCTGGGCATGTATTTACAGCAATTAGGAACACAAGGCAACTTCACAAAATTAAAGATCCCACTTCAATGAGACTGCACAACTGCTGAAGGCATTTGAAGGACGCAAGCCTAGATCAGACAATCCTTAGAAAACCTTTACTTGCAAAGGCTCTCTGTTACTATTTTGACATCAATATTTAGAAAGAAAGAAAGGTCCCAGTAACAAAAACAATAGGCATGGAGATGCCAATTCAGACAATGTAAGCACATACTTCAATCCCACTGCAAGTGTTTCAGGCCCACCAACATGTCAGACAGTGAGGAGGACTTCAGCCTATGAAGGTGCTTTCCTGAACTGGGACACACAACATGCGTGCAAAGAGCCACTCTGTGTTTTAATACACAGCTGCTCTGTCTTTGCGTGTGCTCTCCCCATCAACACAGAGAGATCTTCTACAGTGACAGGACCTTTCAGGGAAAGAAATTAAGTCGGAGTCTGGGGATTTTGTTTGTTTGTTTTGAAAACCCAAACCTAGTCTAGACTTGTGTACTTGAAGAGAATCTATTTTCTATTAATCCAATCAGGAATAAAAAACATCGGCTGTAACTAATCTGTGTAATTTAACTTGTAGCTTTAGTTTTGAATATTATATTCCTACAACAAATAATTGTTTGCAGAAACTGTTCAGCAAATCATGCTATGTAGCACATAAATCAAACAGAAGTGGAAGCAAAACTAATGAAGGACTAATAGCCAGCAAATTAGTCACCGAGCTCTATCCAATGCCTTCTCTCCAACACAACAAGGTGTTACTTCCCCTCCCCCTTGTGTGTGTTTTTTTTTTTTTCTTTTAAGGGAGGGGTTTGCTTGATATGTTATCATCTTACTAGTAAAAACATCTTTAATTGCATTTTATATGTACTTTATGCATACACATATAGAAAATACAAGCACATACAAACACACACCCTATGTTTCCACCTCCATTTTGAAGACATCTACAAATTCTCATTTTCTGAACACTTTAATTTCTGTATAGTTTCTTCTCCCTTTCTGTTACACTTGCCACTCTTCTACAGGGTTTATGCTCTATAAAGGGCCAATACAACAGCAAAAGCTACAGTTTGGAATATTTTGACAGATATATAACAGTCTGAGCCCTGGGACCACAAACACCATCAGCATTAAGGCACCATCGCTGCTTTGCAGGGATACAGAAACACCAAAGCTGGTACTTGCCCACCAAGCTGAATCTTTGTGGAGCCTTGCTTGTTTGCAGAAGGCCGCCTGGAACCAGGCAGAGTACGTAAACCCTTCTCCTTCAGGTTGACCAGAATTAAATATCCTGTTTCTTATATCCAGCCCTACCTGTAAAAGTCTCATACGCTCGTGAATGCAAGCGCCATGCGATTTGCCTCACTGGCTTTGTAGGCAACAGCCTCAAGTGGCAGTTTTCACAAACATATGGACAAGCTTGAGTGCACTAAGCCAGAGGACTGTCCTCATGAACAGCCTTAGTGAAAGCCCTGCTAGTTTGTCTATTTATGGTATGTCCAAGTAACCTATCACCATGGCAGCTAAGCAGAGAGGAGAAAATGCTGCAGATCAGAGCAGATCAGACAGCAGCGCTTGTAAGACATAACCACAAGACTCTATGTCACATCCTCCCCGGCTGCTGCCATGACCCATTTATGATTTCTGCCTGAAAGCTGTACAACATGAAAGAGTTTTATTAACACACACAAACTACACCCATCAAAGATCTTACACTAGCAACAACGGAAAACAAGAACATAAAAGCAGGCCAGAAAATGGCAAAAGAAAAATTTACACTAAAACAGACAACCAAATCTCATTGAAATTAGCATTGTAAAATACACTGCAGTGAGCCAAACTAAGAGGAATGCACTCAGCTCACAGAGTGCCTCAAGCAACTTCACAGGGGAAAAAAAATAATACATTTAAAGTGTATACAGAAGCAGCTCAAGGTTTGTCATCAGCACAGAAAACTGAAGAGTAGGAAAATGCAGGAGGGATGGCAGCAGAGGTCAGTCTGTCCTGGGCAGGTATAGGTCACTACTGCATTTTGTGACCTGAGGCTGTGGCTCTCAGCCTTCTTGCTCCCTGTTTTACTAAGCCTCGTAAATCCACCCTGAGTCCCCCCAGCAAGTCTTCTTCCCTCACCCTGCTGCTGCCAGCGCTGTATTTTAAAGCAGGCAGCACTGCCGCAGGTGCCTTTTTGGGGGGCGGTTGCACTTCTGCAGCAGTCTGCATCAGTTTTAGTGTTTTAACTCAGGTTAACAAATCCCCAAACTGCCTGTGTTCAGTGAACATTATTCCACATTGTGGGGCAGTCTCAGAGTAAGAGCAGTAGACTGCTTTTAAACAAAGCTGAACTGGAGGATGCATTCCAGAGACTCACCAGCTATGGTCCAGCTGCCAGCAGGGGTTCGGTCTGCTAGAGCTAGTCCAAAGCAAAAACCCTCCCAGCACACACAGGGGGACCCTGGCACCTCAGCATTACTTGTTTTCTACAGATCCACTCCTATTGCACTGCACCACTTGCCCGAGTCCAAAGTCTGGGGTCCCCAGCATAGGGATCTTAAGAGAGATAATGTCATGGACATTGACTGTGCTTCACCCTGAAGCAGTTAGAGGTGAACTCAACCTCTTCTCACATACAACAGTGGCATTACTATGAGAATTTGCTCCAAAATCAAAACCAGAGGTCAGAAGACAGGTGCATCTCAGGAGGGAGAGAAATACCCTAGAGCTTTCAGGTTCTCTCTAGCTTACTTGATGATCCTTGAGGTCTTTTCCAACCTTAATGATTCTATGACTCTATGATTATTGACTTAAAGTCGCAGTTCTTCCTCCTTTTAATATGCATCAGCTGTCTCATCAACCAATATCACATGCTACTATTATTTAATATCTTCTTTGGCCATTCCCCACAGGGAACGTGTGATCTGACCTCCAGATGCTGATGTGACCCATTTTTGTGAGAATCAGCACCAGTGACCAAAGAGGTAAAGGCTAGCATTTTTGAATAAACAAGACAGAAAATGCTCCAATTTGCCTTCTTGGAGATTTCCTGGAAACAACCAGTCTAAAATTATAGTGAGGTTTTCTTTTGCCCCAGGACTGACTTTTTTTTTTCCCCCATGAAGCACCTAAAGAAACTAATCTCTGTTGACCACACATTCATATAAAATTTGAGAAAGACATAGCACATGGAGCCTGAGCTGTCAAAGGTCCTGCACTGTTCCTACAGGCTGGGGTACTCCAGTTTCCTAAGCAGATCCATTGGACTAGCCTTCTCCATCCCAAGTCACTACAGGCCTTCAGACATGAACAGAAGATATCCTAACCCAAATCAACCTCTGTTTCTGCCTCTTTTTTTTTAACTGGTGGGATAATCAGACATTGTTTACTCTTCTATAGCCCATGCAGAAAAAGATTAAGGTCAAGATTTTAGTTAAGTGGGAACCTAAAGTTAGAAAGCCCATACTGAAGTACTTAAATAAATGTCCTGATTTTTTTTTTCTCTTTTTAAACCACTGACCTCTCTGTCGCTCCCAGAAGCTTGACTGTTGCTCTGTGAATGGATGCCCTCTGATAATCCGACCTTTATGTCTTGAGCCAAGATTAAAAGTGTTACTGGAATAAGAAAATTATCCTAAGAAAGAATTAAGAGTTTGGAAAGGGTTAAGAATAGATAATAGCACTCTTATAATACCAACGGAGTCAAAACTCCAAGCAAAGCAAAAGAGCGAGGAGAAGGAACAGTGAAATATTAAACGCAGTTGCTTCTTCTGTTTGCAGTTTAATAATTCAAGACCTATATTTATTTATTCATACTAATTGACCGGCGAAGTTATGCTGTGGAATAGCTGAAGAGAAACTAATTGCTGTCTCATTTTATTTTAATAGTATATTAAAACGCAAGCTAGACTGGAGACCTCTTCTCAACTTGGGCTGATGTTATCTGCCCTGAGACACTGGCAACCGTCCAGGGACTTGCCTACACTGATATTTAGGGCTAACCTTAGGAGTCAGGTTAGGTGATTGTGCCTTTGGCTATAATGGACCACAAATGTGAAGCTCATTTCTTTTGAGATCAATCTTTCCTCCTTTCCATTTATTTTTTCCTTTTAGATTCTGTTATCATTTTCTCAGCCTGTGCAAAGGGGCCTTAAAGTGGATGTAAATGAATTTTGCAAAACCCACACAGGACCCTTTAATACCATTGGAGTACTCGGGGTTTAACTGCAGTGAATTCTGAAGCACACTATCTAAATGCAGGCATTCCCAAGCATTTCTACAGCCTCATAATTAACACTCCCACAAGTGAAATGGGAAAAAAACCGTGCAATACGTGTTCTGCTGTAGAGTCCTCCATCAGTTCTCAATCCTTCAGCGCCTTCCCTACAGTTTCCATGCTCTCCCGATTACTAAGTTAACGGTGCTCTCCTCAGTACAGAGAGTCCTGTTTCCTCTCCCTCACGGTCCTCGGGGCTGGGACCCCTCAATGCAACCCCTCCTTCTCTCCCACTCCAGCCCTCTTTCATGGCTGCTACGGTTGCTAATGATGGAGATTGCGTGCATGGCGGCTCTTCTGCTCAGCCACCCACCCGTCCACCCAGGCTGGGGTGGGGAGCTGCCATCCCTGCAGGCATCACCCCCGCTGCTGCGTCATGAAGGGGAGCAGGGCGGCAGGCAGCAGGGCAGAGGCACGGGCACCGCGCCATGGACCTCGACACAGTAACAAACAAGTCAAACCAAAAATTTGTCAGTATTCCAGTATCTCATCTCATGTACATTTGTAGACGCAGCATTATGGATACACCATCCAAAGCGCTAGAGAAGATACACCCCCCTTACAAGAGCAGCACACACATGGGACCATCAGCAGAACGTGGCACGATAGGAGAGCCCCCATGTATTTGGAGCCCAGTGTGTAAGCTTCATTCACCCTACATAGCTAGACAACAAGCCACTGAACCAGAGCCCTGGCAATTTACATACCCTTTGCACAGATACAAATAAGCTCAGAAGGTGAAAGGCAACAGAAAAGCAGGTCCTTTGAGTGCAGATCCTTTCATCTTCCACTTTGCTCAGGACAGCTGTAAAGGCAACTTACGATCCAAGTTGTGCACATTCCTCCTTTGAAGCTCTACCTTTCTCCCAGTCCAAACTTTGCCATTTAGCACTCTCATTACCTCGTAAGGTCTGCTCCTCCCTTCAGCATTTAGTCCCTCCATGGAGCAGCAAGCAGTTTCCCTCCCTTCCCAGGAATTTTAATTAACTTTTTTCTGTGTTTTTTTCCCTGCACCCCTCAGACATGCCAATATCTTCAGTTAGGTTTGTTTCAATGCTTTCAAAGTTATCTTTAACTGCATTTTTATTCTGTATAGGCCATCCTCTGACCTTCATACAGAACATAATGCTTATCGGAATTTGAGCAGCCATACTGTGTGTGCAGTGTAACATGCAGAACTACACCTGTACTGTGTTATTTTTGACAGACATGGCACCTGCTGGTTTGAACTACGTCAATTCTATACTTACAAAAATTGAGCAACGACTTTCATCCCTCTATATGTATTTGCATTATGTCAAATCTTTTCCAGTCCTACTACTTCACCGTCTAGGCCAAAAGACTACCCTGGTTCTTCATCGCTGTTTGATTTCCAAGGCCAAGTGATTCACAGCAATCAAAAAGATCACTTCACTATGACTGTGTCTCATAATTTAAAGATGCAGGGACCTCTTCCTTTTTGAGGTCCCAACAGGACTTGAGGGAGGATGGATGTGCATGGGCTAAGCACGATCCATGGTTCTGAACTGGAGCTTGCTCGCTCAGCAGCAGCTCAGAGAACGTGCAGAACAAGCACAGGACAAGCCTGTACTCCTTCAGTAAACTTGCTTTTACACATATCATCACTATCTTCTTTTTACGCATGTCTTCGTGCTTTCCTCCTTTGACCTCAGAGAACCTGAGCAGCCTTCCCCGGGACTTGCTCTGATGGGAGAGGAGAGTTGCCACCTCTGCCTCCAGGGCCTCGTGATATCAACCCTCTGATACCAACCATGGGGCGGAAACTCTGTAAATTCACCTGGGAGGCAAATAACCTAAAATCCCTCCTACCTGTACCTTCTGCCAGAAGTCTCAGAAACAGCTCTCCTCCCAGGACCCCAAAAGAGTGCTGAGTAGGGCTGGGGGGCTGTGGACGAGCTCTGTGCCCTCCCCGTGGGTTATGCCCAGTCATCCCACCCTGCAGCTGACAAACGAGGCCTTGACTCCCCAGTCCCAGTAAAATCAGCCATGAAAAAGAAGTAATTAGCGGTATATTCGCTCACAGAAAGCAGATTATAAAGTACCCACATTCGTCACTTGGAAACAAGATTATTTGTGACATAACAGGTTGCCACCATTGTAATCCGGAGCCTGTAAACACTTGTTAGTCGTCCACCAGCAAATGCAAATCTGTGCCAGTGTAGCTGGTTTGAGGTAGAGGTGATCATGAATTATCAGATGCCAATATCTGAACACTTTTCAATGCCACTAATACTGTTTCCTGAATGCTTTCCCTGCTAACACTAATCTGAATGTCATCTGCATCTTCAATGGCCCTAGGGCTGGGTCTTTGGGGAATTCTTTTATAAATCAAAATTAGGTGCTATAATAGTAAGATGGGATTTTACAGACAAAAATTAATTTGAAAATAAAAAGAAGTAGTAGACCTGATTAACCTGGCCTTTGTTCCAAGACCCTATTGATGTATTATTTAAAAAAAAAAAAAACTAAAAAATAAACCAAACTAAAATAAAATAATAAAAAAAAAACAAACCAAACAAAAACAAAAAAAACCAAACCAAAGTTAGAAATCAACATTTTATGACTTGGTGACATAAGGCATCTTCAAATAGCTCTTCCAGCATCTCATTCCCAAATCAGGAAATTTCAAAGGCCGACTTGTTTCAGGGTGGCATCTCAGGACTGTGATAAATTGCAAAATCACTCATCAAGAGCAAATCTATCTCTACAGACCTAACTTTTCAAGTCATCATGTAAAGCTGAATGTGAACCCAGAAGTCCCTGCAGGTGAAGTCTGGGTGCACTGATGCTGTGCCACCACGACCTAAGCAACAGTTTCACCATGAGGGTTTTGGATTGGCAGCTGCACAGAGACGTTTTCCCTTGAAGAATGGCAAGGGGCAAGGCAACGTGGGATTCTGCGAGGCAATATGACAAAAACACAAAGGGGATAATCGTATTTTTTCAGTAAAATAGATATTACTAGTTTATGAAAATAATGAAAAATGAAAATCAAAAGATGCTTAGCCAAGGCTTTGGTACTCATTATGAAAATAGTACAGCAACAACGCCGTCAGAGGCATTTTCTAGCAATGAATCCATGCCCTCACCCACGCACTGGCCATCTCCTGAGAACAGAAGATTCTGACTTTGTTGCCAACAAGCTGATAAATGAAGAGCCGGTTCCTGCTCGTTTTGCAGAACCACACTTGGGTCCACCGCTGTAAGTCTGAGAATGGCAGCGCTTGCTTACATTTTCATTATTTAGGCTTTGTGGAAAGTTTTCCACTACGCACAGAGGATGTAGGAACATAAGAATTCTGTTTTAAGTCATGATTTAATCACAATGAAATACTCACGTGGCATATTCATTTCCAGAAGTAATGGGCCATGAGAAAAAATCTCCTGTGTAGGTCCCTAAAAGGCTGGATAAATTCCTTTGATGTCAGAGGTTCTGAACAGAGTTATCTCCAAAAATGGTGTGAGCAGAGTGATGGGTGTGAGCAGAGTGATGGGCAGGAGGGTCATAGACAAAACAAGAGTAAAGGTCATATTCTCCTGTAACAAGTACTACCTAGCAAGACAATGCAATACACCTACCTTCTTAAAATAACTTTCTCATTTACTTGCTTGATACCAGTTAAATATGTTCGTAAACCTGAAGAAGCTGAAGTAATCCATTGTAGAGAACATTAAAATAATTTCATTGCTTGCAAGATTTTGGATGATGCACATATATATATCAGTGAATACTTTGGGTCTCATATCAACATTAGTGCAACAACAGTTCCAAACTGATCAATGTGTATTCCTTATTTTTCAGAGCATGTAACACAACTGATCCCACCTGGAAGCCTCTCAGCAAGGAATGCATTTTTCAGTTACCTGAAGGTTTTCCTAACTCCGAGCTCATTCTTTTTTGGCTTCATCCCTGGTGTAGCAGATGCCAGGACCCTCATGGGGCCGGTGCAGTGTCGGAGGGGTGCCGTGACACACGACCGCCCCTCTCTGCGGTGGTGGCCAGGTTGTGGTATCTGTGCAGCTGAATCAGGGTAGGACCTTTCTGCTGCTGCCCAAGGATTCCCCTCTGCTGGGAGGTTTCTCCCAGGGCCAGGCTGGCTGGCAGCAGCAGGAAACAGTCCCAACGTGCTGTGAAACTAAGGCCGTAATATGTTAATGTGAAGACTTTTTCCAAGTAATCTTTACCATCTGTTGTCTCACACTGATGTTAGTATTAATAATTTATAGGCCTTCTCTTAAGGCTGAGAAGGAAGCAGAATGCTAAACTCTAACACAGAGACAGCATCAACTTTTCTTTTTTTAATGAGATTGATGTTGCTCTATATGATAGCCTCGCACAGGGAATATATGGTGCTGTTAGGTTTCTGTTGCTGTTGCTTTTGCAAGTCTTTTACTGAAAATAGCAGTGGTAAGATATTTATTTTAGTCCAGTTCCTCTGTTGCTTCTTTCTGTCTAAAATAAGGCACACAGCCTATCTGGTACACCAGCAAAGTGCATGTAAAGGTCAGAGGCAAAGCATAAACTAACAATATAAGTCATATTATAGCATGCGGTTACTGCCAGGCAAGAACAGACAGGGCTCCTTCTTCTGCTATCCAAGGGACTGTTAGGCTGAGGGAGCATAGTTGTGCTACCAGTTTCAGCCCGCAGAATCTCCTTGCTATATTTAACCTTGATTTCCTCAGAGACCAAATATGCAAATCACAAAATGTGATGCACGGCAAGCACTGCTTTCATAAGGGACCACTAAGTTATTGTCCCAAACAATCAAATCAGCCTTTCCTACTCACAGGGCTTCATTTTAATCCCTTAGTAACCGGATTAATAGTAGACTTAGAGTTCATGCCACTTTACTCCCCTTTAACTCAAACCAATCCAGCTGGTTTCACGGAGGAACACAGTCAAAAACTATGGTGATAATGCAGAAAATCAGCGGAAGGGAGAGATTCCAGGGTGAAAACGGACAGCTGGAAGATTACTATCAAAACCATGCAGTGACTTCACCCATGAAAGAAATGGGAAATGAGTGGGAGACCCTTCTGTTTCGAAATTGAAAAACAAAACCCCTGAAAGATAAACAAGTACAGTAAAGGAATAAGTCTCTCTATTAATAAATGCTTACCAGAGGATAAACAAGTAAAGGAATAAAGAACCTGTGAAGCTCAGAAATGTGGAGGCATTTAATGAAACACAACTCCACCAACAAATGCAAAGCTCTGTCAGACTGTTACACAATCTTTGATTTCTTTTAATAACACTTGAAGGTCAGATGCCACAGCTCTTCCTGGAAATCCTAAAAAGACAGGGTGGCTCCCCAAGTTAGAAAGGAACTGCCACACCGTATATTGTGCCCCACACAGCTATTGACCAAGGTATATTATATTACCTCCAGCAGCTGACTCAGACCCAGTTGCTACCAGGGGCTCTCACACTGGGGCGAGCGGCACGTCCCAATCACACGCAACCAGGCTTGGCCGGGGGGGCGGCAGGACCCCGGGCGGGCAGGGGAAGGTCGGATGGGGGGTGGAGGTCAAGCTGATTACCTCCCCCAGCCCCCCCAACCCCGTCCGGGGCTGAGCTGGGTTACTCGGGTTCACAGCGGGCTATTGACATTCAGCGGCATTGCTTACTCACCGCCAGGTCAGCGGGGGGGCCAGCCGGGCACATCGGGTTAACCCTTACCGTGCCCTGGCTATCCGGGGGGGGTTTAAAGGAATACGGACGCCGGGGTGATT
>NW_010122215.1:4750-10883 GCF_000699245.1 Pterocles gutturalis | reverse complement strand
GGGAGGTCAGGGAGAAAAAACATTCGGCGTTGTTGCGGATAGATGCAGAAAAAAGGGCCTGACCGCTATCGCGCCCACGGAGGGCTCGGGGAAAGGTCTCTGCCGGGTTTTGGCAGGGTGTTAATGGGAAATGGTACTGCCGAGTCTCCGTGTTGTGTAGAGGGGGGAATCCTTTCCTCCTTTCTGTTCCCTCTCCTTGTTAGTATGTCTTGATATCACCTGAAACTGCAAAGCCTGGAAACCTTGGGGGAGATGCAGTGTTCTTAATGGTACTGGTGAAGCACAACACTGTTTCAGGAAATCTGGCCACAATAATAAATTTGATTGAAATGTCTGTCCACGAATAAGTAAAGATAAAAGTGGGTTTGTTTGTAATTACAAATGAATTACCATGAAGATGCTTTAAATCTTTAAGAAGCCTCTAGATTTTTCCAGTTGTTTTGACATTGGCTACCCTTGCATCTTTTTCTCTTTGCTGCATGCCAAAGGATGCTTTACATTTACTAATGGCAAATAAGTAACTAAGCATTACCTCACAGATGTTTAAATCTGCTTTCTCTTCTGGGACTCTGGTTTACCATATATTGTCCATATGTATATGTCCATAAGCTGACTTAATTGGATTGTAATAAGTGTAAATAGTGACTTTATTGGGTTGAAGTGCTGTATGTAAGACAGTAAAACGTAGTGCAAATGTGTACAACCATGTTGAATGGGAGTTAGGGTAGGCTTTATTTCAAAACATCTTATAGATTTCTGTTTGTCTTAGCTGCGTAGAAAGGAAAAACATCAATAGGCTTCTTGCTCTTTGGGGCACATTTTGAAAGTAAAATATGCATGATAAATCATGAGTTCAGTAGCTTAACATTGTTTATTTTGCTATTTTGAGTAGAAGTAATTTTGGAAGAGACATCTTAGCTGTAGGGGAAAAAGGGAAACTAACTTGGTAGTGCAAGGGAGTCTCTCCAGCTTGTCTGGAGTGAGGCTTTCCTCCTGCGAGAATATGGAAACATTAAAAAAAGGTGTCACTGATAGAGAGGAGCGTAGCTATTGCTACTCTGTAAATGCTCTAGTGAGTCATCTTTGAACCCTTTCATCAGCTGTAATTATTTTTTATTGTCTTGGCCTGTAAATTATAACCTTAACTCAATTTTAATTGCTCTGCTTTGGAATAAGTACTTTTGCATGTTTGGGTATATTTTTTTTTTAACCTGTAAACTGCTGCTGATATATATCAGGAGTATGTATATATATAGATATATATGTGTATATGTATATATATTAAAAATATAGCCTGGAAGAATACAGTTGCAAAACTCATGATTACAAAACTTCTTAAAATTTTCAGATGGTGCAGACCATGATTCCAAAGTCTTGGAGGGCCATGAAATTCTACTTCACTACCGTGTATCAAGAAATATGGGTCGGTGTAGCATTAACAGCTTATGTCTATTACAAAATTTCATATGGTGGTAAGTTACACATTATAGTCTTCATCAGCTGTTACCTTATAGGTAAGAATATCCTTAACGGTTAGAAATCAGTCATTCAGCAAATAAGAAATTAACACTCTTACTTAAGGCCAGGTCTTTGCTGTAAGAATTTAGAAGTTTAAACATGGTCAGTGTACAAGGTTACACTAACAAAAATACTGAAATACCAGTGTAACTGTGCCTACATTATGAAGAATAGGTAACACTGTTTCTAAAAACAGACATCTACCTTGCAATGTATAGCCAGAGACTTCTCCTGTAGATTTATCCTGAAGGTGAATGTAAGACTGTTCTGAACTAGAACTTAGTTTGATTAGAATTTTAGAATCCTTACGTTTTTGAGTTTTTGCTCAAGATCTGCAAAAAAAAAATAGTTTTTAAAAGGTTCTCCCATATGGACTTGTGAAACATAAAGCACTTAAGTGTATTCTGGGCTGATGCACCTCAAAATGTGAAGTACATCACTGATCATTAAAATGCATGTTACTTGGTGATATTGCATCACTTACTCAGAGGATGAAATAGAACATTTAATGTAAAAATAATAAATTTGAGTGGGCCAGGTCCCTCAAAGCAGAAGGCTACAACAGATTACAGTGTCTTAAAGGTCCTGTTCTTCGGTTAAGCTTATGCTGAAAAAATTCGAAGTCAAACCCTTAACTAGATGTCACGAACAATGAAGTGTTATAAACCATAGACAAACTTGACAGGGAAAGGAACCCCTCACAGTGGGAACAGCTGAGTGATGTCACCTCAACATTTCTCTAGCTTTGTCCATATAACTTGTACCATGTCCAAAACTCTTACGCTATCCTTAAAAGCTTAAGTAAATATAAGCAGTTGAACAGCCAGAGAGAGGAAAAAAAAAAAAGTTCAACTTTTGCTTTAACTTGTTTAATTTCAAGGATAATTCAAAATTGACAGACTGTTTCAAGTTTATATTCATGTCGTGCTACTTTTATTTTCATTTATGATTTAGATAATGTGGTGGTGTAGAGTTTTGAGGGCCAAAACCTTGACATGGAGCAACAGTATACTAAGCATTATTTTAAAGTGAAAATAGCTTTTAATATCTTTAGCTCTTTCCACAGTTTGGGGAACAGCTTTGTAAATAATACATATATTTACAGAAGAGTGTGCTGTAGAATAACTTAGATTGGAAGGGACTTCTCGAAGTCACCTGGTCCAAACCACTGCTTAAAGTAACTAGATCAAAGTTAGATCAGGGTGCTCATGGCCTTATTCGTAATTCAAATTATTATTACCAAGGGTGGAACTGCACAGCCTCTTGTGCCTGTCTTACTAAGAATTTTTTCCATCTATTTTTGTCTGATCACAGTGAAGTGGTATTTTAGGAGAATAATTAAAATGCAAATGTAAAATAAGCTATTTTACTTACAAAGGAAGATTTTAAAACAGACAGTATTCTTATCACATCTGTATGTTTTGTGTATATATATCCATATATTATGTAAAATAGTAACATTCTGTACGTTTCTTCTGAATTACAGTAAAGTCTTGATGGTTACAATTTCTAGATGCATAGTCTTGGTTAATTAAAAACAACTTTTAAAAAATCAAGATAACGTACTGATATATACCATAGAAAGTACATGTTGTACTCTTTTTAAATCTTGCTCAAGCTAAGTTAGCAAATCAGAAGTAGTATAATCTATCTGCAAAAAATAAATAAGAAATTTTTTTTGAACTGTCATTGTTCAGCTCTTTTTTTTCTTTTTTTTTCCAGGAAAAAAAGCAGTGACAGATAGTAAGTATTAAGTATCTAATAACCTGTTGCACTTTTAAATGAGTACAGTAAAAATTAGCTCAGCATATTTTATGGAAGTTTGGGGTTTAAGTCATGGATTTAGAAAACGTTTAAAGGCTACATCAAAATATGTTGTTTTGGTTGTATTGATGGTTTTACAGCCTAGAAACATCTCTGAATCCGCACAGATGCTACCTCTGTCTTAAACTGTCTTTTGCATAGGTTTTAGGAGCAGAATGGAAAGTGTATGCCTTGATGGTGGTGGTGGGGTATACACATTCTTTTAAATAATAGTAACAGCCATTTAATGGAATTACTTAAGTCAGCAGTATCTCAAGAGTAGCTGCTATTTCAGCTGTCAAGAAACTTAAGAAGTTTAAACTTGTATTTTGAGTTTGTATTTTTATATCCTCTATAAAGTAGTATTTAGACATTTATGGGCAGTTTCTTCTGACATCACATTGGAATTTAATTTTTCATGAGCTGCTACATCTCAGTTAACTTTCTGCACTATGATAGATAGGCCATTTGCTCACTGTTGAATTTGTATATGCAAACATGATTTACATTTCAAAATGTGTAATTAGTGGATTAGAGGATTTTTAGTATTGGCCAAGTTTTTATGTATGTGATTTGAGGGTTTTAATTGACAGGGCAGTTTAATCTGCCAATTCTTGTGGTCAGGCGTAGATAACAGTCTGTTCTAGGTTCTAAACTACATTTCTGAATTGATTTGCTCTAGTGTTTGAACAGTCTAAATTGTGTCTTTGTTTCAGAGTCCTCTGGTGCTGGCCATCATTAAAGACCTTCTTGGAGGATGAATGTGGTGGTTCATCATCTTTACTGTAAATGAAGCAAGTTACAACCATAGGGAAGTTCTAAAGCTGTACCTGATCCATCTGCTGTAATTAAAGAATAAATCCATTGAACAACAAGGAATTAAACATGTTAGACAAAGTATGCTGGAGTGCATTGCTAACCTAATTTTTAGAATAAGCATTTTTGTTTTCTACAGTTCTTCCAAGTTCCACATTAAACTTTTTCAATAGTACTTTGAAAAAGACCAGATTTTTGTAACTGAACTTTGTAATAGAATTAGCCAACATTTCTTACAGTAGCATTAAGCCTCTTTTTTTCTAATGGTGTCTTTTTTGGCTAGAACTTTTTAAGTATTCCATTTACTTTTAAAATGTCATTTAATAGTATGCTAAGTGTGAGGACTTAATTCACAGCTTTTTGTCAACTTGCAGTGCAATTAATGGTACAAAAAGTTATTTTTTAAAGCTTGCATTTTTAAAGAGTTCTTAGTTCTGCAAGGTTTAAAAGCAAAAGCTGTATTGTTATTAAAACACCATACAAAACGTTTACAGAGGTTTTTTTAAAAGTATGTTATTGGTAACCATATTTTTTTTTTTGTCCTTCATATTCAGTAGAGCTAAGGAATTATTCCAAAAGGCTCTTCCTTTAGTCATAAATTTTGCAAAGGAGTAAGTGATAACATGCCCATATTGTATGAGAAAATTGATATTGCATGGACCCTCATCCGCCATTTGAGCTTATGAAAATCCCAGAATGTAAAGGGAATAACAAAATCACACACTATATCAGCAATTAACGTGAACATAAACATTTAACTGACTTCAAAGAGTTTTCCTTTCTCCTGAAAGTTAAGAAGTAATGTATGTATTACTAGGATGGGTCCTTAGTGGTTTTTGCAGATAGTTGTTAAAGTAACTACATAGCTAGTATTATATTTTAGAAGGCTCTACTATCTTACAGAAATCAGTTTTCAGAACGGTACATACTGAATTCTCTACCAAGGATACATAGTGGACAAAACCAAAATTGGGACTTCGTGTCATGTTTTGTTTAAATTTAGCCTAATCTGCTTTTGAGAAGATTAAGAGGCTTGTCATTTTAATGACTTAATGCTTACGTACATCTTTTTAACTACTTCACTAAAACATCTTAAATCTTTCAGCTTGATTAAAGTCTTGCTTTTCAGTCTTTCTGACTGCACTATCTGGCCATAACTTAAAAATTTTGTATTTGAATACTCTGGAGCTTGATAACTTCACCTGCTCATGCTAAACATTCCAGTGTGTTGCCTTTAATACTTATGGTTAACCCTAATAGCTGTACCTACAATGAGTAGAGTAAAATTACCAGTCATGTTTCTCTGAAAGCTTTCTTTAAAAAAGACAGGTATGGCACTACTCAATTTTAAAGACTAGGTGACATTTCTCTTTCACGCATTCTTGACATTTCTTCAACCTTCCACAGTTTTCCTGGTTGCTGCACCTTCCCTTGATACGTTTAAGCTGATTCTTTCATAACTTTCATCATTTTTATATGGGTTTTTCAGTGTTTCCTCACTGCAGAAGAATGAATGAGAAGTAAGAAAAACTCACTATTTGTTTCTTTACATGAAACCAAAAGCATCCAGAAGAAATGGAGCTTCAAATGAACAGATACTAGGCCAGTGGTGATTACAGGGTGGGTCAGAATTGTGGTATAGGTAATAATTTATGCCAGGTAAGGAGCTATAAGTGCATTTGTAATGCAAATTTATGATCACTAAGGTGCAGTTCCTAGCATACTACACATACTTCAAATGACCTGCTTTAGCAATTTTCAATTATAGAGCTGAGGAAAACAAGCTAGGGAAAAAACATTAATCACTGCAGGATTTGCTTCACCTTAGCTAGAATGTAGTACACTGGAACTGAGCTATGTCAACATGCTGTCTGAGCTGGATGTTAATTGAAAAGCCAGAAGAGCTTACGCTAACCTGCCCTTGGAGCACAGTTAACTGCACTTTTATGTAAAATTAACCTATTTCAGCTCTCAATGCTTTTTGATATCTGTCTTG
>NW_010122215.1:0-4733 GCF_000699245.1 Pterocles gutturalis | reverse complement strand
AAGTGCATATGGGCAGTAATGTCTGGGTTATGAAAACTACTGAAATGTTATCTGTAACTGGTTCTTCCATTAGTGCATCTTTGTCAGAAATTTCTATGAAGGCATAGAAATTACTATTTCTATATTCATATTCCTTCCTGTTTGTACTCCTTAACGCACAAATCTCTGCAAAAGAGAAGGGAAGTAAAACTGGTGTTAATGTTTTAAATAGATTTTTTTTTTTTACCTGAGTGGGATACAGGAGGAAATTAACTTTCAGTCCGTGGCTTGACTCAAAAGCAGAAATCAACACACCCATAATGTGTAACACCTGTAGTACTATCTGTATATGTGGAAGCATACCAATATAGTATAAAAGACAATAGAGGAAAATTAGCTAAGGCATCATAAGTGTCATTTCTTATTTACAGTGAGGCGTGGATGGAGTAATCAGTTTTCTTTGCAGCACTAGCATCTGGAGCGTAGCCCCAGGTAGAGAAGTATTGCAAAGATGTACCTTTGAAGTGAATACTCTTATTTTAGAATATGTACCTTTTTTTCCAGTTTAGCTAAGGTGATTTCTAAAGCTAACTTAAACCAAAAGGTTTTCTTCTTCCAGGAAAGTGTCTGTATAGAGAAGCCTCAGCTCCTGAACAAACCCATTTTCTATGCAAATGACTAAGATCAGGACTTTTATCCATGGAGGTAATATTAATCAAGATTCACAGCTAAACACTGGTGTGGGAAATGCCTGCTCCTCATTGACAGATCATGTTGTTTCCATTTAGCTGCTACCTCTTTATATTGCTGACATTTCTAAAACAAGCGGATTACATTTAAACTTTGTGTAGTAAAATAGTTCAGCAACTGCATTTTTAATTTGTTGCCTGTAATAAGGCATCAGCAATGACGAAAACGGAATGTTTACTACCTTTGCAGTGTTGGTAGAACAATAAACTCCTATAGGGGTTCAATTACTGCAGCACCATCTTGACCGAGTTTTGCTGTGGCATTGGCAATTGTTTTTAAATCAATACAGAACATGAAAGCTCAGCAGTAGGGAGCTGTATTAGTCATGACAATGCTAATGCAGGATGTGGTCTTCTATGTGTACTTCTGTATTTGCCCCTCCACACTGGCTCTTGCTTATGGCCAGGATTTCTCGTGGAGCTCTGAGATTTCTAGAACATTTTCAAGTGTTTTCCTACAATTAGGCATCTTGAAGTATCCCCTGCATGCTCATGAAGTATCGTGGAATACTCTAGGGGAGCAGCAAAATACAGTCAGAGCCAAGGAAACATTAGTCACAGGGCCCAACCTACTTGACCTCTTTAATGGTTAACTTGGAAAAAACCCAAATGTGTATTCATGTTAATCGGGAGGATGCATAAAGTTGCAGGAAATGATCTAAAGTAACTAAAACAGCTGAACTAGTCTATTTATCTGAATCATGATAGCAGACCTCTGTTTGAAGTACAAATACAGCCTGATACAGAGCTGGTTATGTATGTGTGTATTGTACTTTCAGTCCCCAAGGAAGGAAAAGCATCACGTGCTTGTTAGACATAGGTGATTATATGTGACATCACCACCAGATGGCTGGAATGAAACTGAGGAAATCAACATGTGAAATCTCTACTGTTTCATTCACGGAAATCTGTAAAACTACTAGGAAGGAAAGAATAATAAGATAGGAGATTCCCTGAGGCATTAAATATCTTAGTTGACAATTCAGTAACTGGAGGAACAAGAAGTGACAAGATAGCACTTGAACAGCAAGCTCTTCATACCATAATTCCATGACCTTTAGCAACTAACATTTAGCAGCTAATATTCTCTTTAAGAGTATAAAGCCATGTGACTCTGATTTGGTAATTTATGAAGAACTCATAAACAAGAAATTCCTGTATTCTACTGCACTGCTGCAGGCAAACTACTTGGAAACAGTTACTCTCCCGTAACTCAAAATGAACTGACCACCACAAGAATGGATTATTAAATTCTGCTAAGGGTACTATGATTTCTTTGGTTGTGGTTTCACAGTATGAGTACTCTGTCAGCTACACACGCTTGTGGCGTTTCCACCCTCATACCACAGTGCCTTGCTCCTCGTAGTTGTGCTGAAAGAATTATTTTTGAATTAGATACAGGCAATTTTTCATAATTTAGGGTTTTTTTCCCCTCTAAAATAAAAATAAGTACTCACTATTTTTTCCCTCTTTTAATTTGGATCCATCTCCTGATCCTGTTTACAGCAAAGCTGCTTTATAACTTACACTACAGCACAACAGTGGGGTGTTTTTTTGCAGAAAAGGGGCAGAAGAATCAGTATTTCTAGCTTCCCATTCACTCACCCAGCTTTCCTAAGTCATTGTGTCCCTTACAATGATTTAATGCAAGTTTCTTCCTCATTCCCAGCTACGCACATGATAAAAGTAGTGTCTCTCCCATAAGAACTGTCATCACTGTCAACGCTCACAGGAATAAAAAGAATGCAGAACCCCACCCTGTATACAAATCAGGAATGTCAGCTTGTGCTTCAGCAAAAAGGCAGAACCTTGCTTCCTTCCTCTGTGACAGCACATTGCTTTCTCAAGTTTATAGTATCACTTAGCTGGGACAAATAAACAAACAGGTAGGGAACAGGAAGAACAATTGTACCACAATATCCTAGTGCTAAATGCTTGCAGGAAGAATACTTCTAGTAAAAAAGGGTAAATTTCGTAGTGGTTCTTTATATTATTGGTTGTCATCAAATGAAAATACACTGTTAATTATTATGACTTTCAAAAATCTAAAGTAACTTTTTAATTGGCATGACCTTTAACTTATTTTATATCCATATCGTCACAGTAACTTCAGGTATCTCGTAGAACAGACTAATAGAGATTTCTTCAGAGCTAATGAAGTGTGTTTGCTAGGAAATGGTAACAAGGATTCTGTGGGTGTGGAACAGCAGTATACTGAATGAATCCCATCTGTGATGACTACTTCTGCCTGCACAGATTTTTATGCAGTATCAGTTGTAGTCTTCATTTCTTGTTTTAACCTGTTGTGTTTAGCATGCTTTTGATAAGAATTGCTGCAATTAAGGGGGCATTCTTTAGGTATGAAGAAGAAACTGTTGTGAGATATTTCATATGGAATGCTATATAAACAAGCAAAATGGCAACGGAGGGCTCAATAAAATGGATTAGAATATAAAGAGGCATTTGATACAGGACCAAGAACACAGGGAAGGATACCCTTTTTGGGGGGATCTAACCAAAAGCATTTCCACTTTTATAATTAACTCCATATTTATCTTGAGGATATATATAGAGCAGCCTCAAGCTATACTTTTTTGCAGCACTATTATTGACTCTCTACTCTTGATGCTTCAGGTATACCTTTTAATTTAGTGTACTTGTACAGAAAAATAGCCTTAAGTTTTTCTGTACCTGACACTACAGTACTCTCCTTATATTGCTTACGTTGTATTCCACATATCGTATCACATACAGCTTGAAAAGAAAATTCTTTTGGTTCTAGCTTGGACCTCAAGATGCTTCTTTAAAATAATCAGCAAAAATGTAAATTATGCATTTCTTTCAGTAAGCTAAGAATTGGGAGACATACCAATTTTAACAAAGGATCTGGTTCTTGTTTCAGTAAACACAAAGACATAAATACTTATTAGCATACTTTGATTTAGTTAATTCTTTTGGAGTAATGCAATTAGAAAAGGAATCTTGCCAAAAATATTTTTACTTTGCTTTCAAACTCTGTATTCTTATTAATGCAAACTATCACACCTCTTTTTAAATTAAGGCTACTAATTTAAATATGTACTCAGGCCTGTCTAGAAGGACAGAAACAGAAGGCAATTAAAAAAAAAAAAACTATGTACAACTTTCACATAGTAACGCGAAGAAAAAGAGAAAAGATTCAAGTTACTTTGCCTTGTGCTGTAACTTGTCCTTCTACAGAGTAAAAACACTGGTTTTGCATTTGAGACATAAACAATAGACAAACCTTTAAAGTAGCATCCAATCATCCCCAATCAGGTAGGTTATTATTGTGCACACACCTCCACGATGAACATACTACTTTCCAGTCTTTCAAATGTTCCGAGGTTCAGCTGCATATTATGATATCTTCTTTGGATATATCAACATAAAATAGATTCTAAACACATACCGGTGATGCATTTTCTAGGGCTCTATATCTAAGGCTTTTCATGGAATAATTTTCTATAGGGTTCCATCAGTGCCCTATACAATTTGTCTCCCTTTACTTTTGTCATTCTTCTCCTTAAGCAATTAAGAATTGTAGTAAACCTAATCGTAGGATCCCAACAGTAAAAATAAAAATGATTCAGAAATATGTTTCTGGAAGATTACAAACCAAGGCACTTAGAGGCAAAATCAACTTGTCTCAATGTTTCCAGGACTGGAACATCATTATTTTATCTGGAATAGAAATATTTATACAGTTAGGAAGGATGAACCTTAAGCATCAGTAAGGCACAAAACCAGTACTTTTGTTTATAACATGGAAAAAACATAATTGCAAATGTCTCAGATTATATCTGCTAGTCAGATTATGTGTGCGCAGTTGCTTTTCTACTAAAGTCCACCATTAACAAAGTGTCTGTGACAGAAAAACTCGGATTCACAACAAATGGTATACACCTGTATAGAAGACCGCCATGCTCTGACAATTTTTGGTAACCAAAAAGCCCCAAAAGTGATCACTTAATTTAAAAAAAAAAA
>NW_010122214.1:245-3740 GCF_000699245.1 Pterocles gutturalis | reverse complement strand
CCAGGCTGGATGAGGCTTTGAGCAACCTGGGCTAGTGGAGGGTGTCCCTGGCCATGGCAGGAGGTTGGAACTTGATGATCTTTAAGGTCCTTTCCAAGCCAAACCATTCTATGATTCTATGATGCTATGATTATATATGGAAAACTTCTATGTATGTACATTTTCTTCCAGTCTATTAATTTCTGCTTGTCTCTAAACCATGTTCCCTCAATTAAAAGGTTTAGAATTTAGGAACAGTATTCTCCCTCTTTATTGAAGTTTTTTTTGTTTACACTTAGAGCTGAAGAAAAGCTAAGCATAGTTAACTTACAATTATAACTATAATGTTAAGTCATGTTAAAATTTTAAGTTCATAGTTGTTTTTTGAAGAGGATTCTGTTGTCTATCAGCAGAAATTTGGGCTTTACAAAGCAGCTCTTCTGGTTTCCTTCCTTTCCTGGTAGCACCGAGCATAATGCACTCACAAAGCCTTACAAGACCCAGTTTCCAAGCCCGTGAAGAACTCAAAGCCATCTATTTCAGATGCTAATACTAATCACAACCTCAACTATATGTCACCAGAGGTGAGCACTACAAATTAAGAAAACAATATTTGAGATAACATGTTATGCTTGGAATATACAATCAAAACACCAAAATCTCTATCATCCTACCATTAAGACCACTACATATTATAGTATCAGCCTGAGGAGTGTCCCTGGCTGCTGCCTGACAAAAACTACTGACTCCTGAACACTTCATCAATCCCCAATCTCTGATGAAAAAAAAAATGGTGGCTAAACCAGGGTCAGTCACCACCTCATGTGCTGGTTATCCAGGATGTTAGAAAAGGAAAGCCTTTGCTTCTCAGTTCCGCATATGAAAAGTGGCTCTTTTTTCTCTCCATCACACTTCACTGCAAACAGACAACTTTACACTGTGCCAAAAGGTAAACCAGAGTCAAGTAAATTTCCCAATGGTTCTGCCACTGCTACTTGGCTATATATTACTTCGGCTTTTCTACAATGAGTTGTCACTGTACCATACCACTATCATATATCAGTGAGCTACACCTATGAGCAGTATGCATGGGTTGTTCTGCCTCTCTCCATTACCACAGAATCATAAAATCATAGAATGGTTTGGGTTGGAAAAGACCTTAAAGATCATTGAGTTCCAACCCCCCTGCCATGGGCAGGGACACCTTCCACTAGACCAGGTTGCTCAAAGCCTCATCCAGCCTGGCCTTGAACACCTCCAGGGATGGGGCATCCACAGCTTCTCTGGGAAACCTGTTCCAGTGTCTAACCACCCTCACAGTAAAAAATTTCTTCCTAATATCTACTCTAAATCTACCCTCTTTCAGCTTATACCCATTACCCCTTGTCCTGTCACTACACTCCCTGATAGAGAGTGTTTCCCCATCTCTCCTGTAGCCCCCTTTAGGTACTGGTAGGCTGCTACTAGGTCTCCTCAGAGCCTTCTTTTCTCCAGGCTGAACAACCCCAGCTCTCTCAGCCTGTCCTCATACGGCAGGTGCCATAAAGGTATATAGAAGAAAGAGGTACTAATTCATAAAATGGGATCCAAGGAGCAGCTGGACCAAGCAATCCCCACTTTGTGCACAGATGCCAATATGTAAAGTAAGACAAACAATGATAATGTGAAGGTTCAAAGTGCTAGACTGAAATAGAAACTTAGGTAGGAAGGACTTCTTGATGAAACTCGGTTCTTCTATTGGCTTTAATGCATTCCAATACTCCCTAAAAGTTTGTCACAATCACAAAAAGAAGTGGGTGAGTGTACCTTATTTTAAACCACCAAAAAAAAAAAAATAATCTTATTGCTTCATTTTAATGAGGTATTTATCACAGTTATTTTTATTCTGTGTTTGGCAGCACAATATAAAGAACAATGTAAATGAAAATCTAAAAGCATTTGCTGTCCTTGCTTTCAGAGAACATACTTTACATTTTTAGCATTAAGGAACAAATGTGGAGATCACTAATTGGATGTTTTAGAGGAACAAAGGCAAAGAACAGCACATCCAGTTTCATTAAATAATACAGCAATGCTCAGTGGCCTTTAACTAGATCATTGTATGAGTTCTGTACAGCTCGATGTTAACAATCAAAAACATTTCATAATAAGTAACCAAAGGGAAATTAAATGGCAGATTCAGAGCCACACATGCACATGGTTAGTTTGTTTCAAATATTTCACATACACAACTACAGTGAGAATAAAAACCATAATAAATGTCAAGGTATAAAGATAAATTTCTATGACAGACTGCAGATGTTTCAATCTCCCTACTAACTGAATAAATTCCTTGCAAAAATTTAAAACTTTGCTTCCAGTCCCACCTGACTCCACAACAGCAAATTGGAGATTACATGGTCTGTAAATAAAAAAACCTCCCATAAGATTTACTTTCTCCTTGCCTTACAAACAGATACTCTACACTTATACCTGCTACCCCAACTTCCTTTCCATTAAACACTTATTCTTCCCCTTGTATTCGCCCTCTCTGTTCCTTGCTGAAAATGCCATTATAGGCCCAAATCACATTTTTCTTAGCAAATCGAAAACATTTTTTACATTCTTTCTGACTCCTTCCACACAGTTCATTTAAATTTTAAGACCCTACATGAAGAGCAGTAGGGTCAAAGGGCAGGAGAGGCACTGGAATACAGTGCTCCAAAGCCAGGCTCCTGTCCCAGCCTATTGCTCTTGCATATCTACTTGAGCCTCTTCTATTTCTCATGTGACACACACAAAAAAATGAGCTAAGAGATCTGGCAATAGTGCAGCATTTAATATTGCCATGCAATAAATCTTGAGCTCCAGAGCAAACTGTATTTAATAACTATTACCTGTTGGAAGCACAAACTCATAAAAATAACTGGTGTTATAGTAGGCCTTAAGAGTTAACAGTTTATTTTCACTAAAACATTTTCTCTTTCAGATGTCTCTCCAAAATTGCATATTCAGGATACTATCCACAAAGCAGGAATACTAGGCATAATTTTGACATACAGCCTGTTTTGAATTAATATATGAAATTAATTACAGAAAATAAACTCAACGGCACATTTCTGCTAATATGATTCTTTACATTAGAAAGTATATTTACTATGTCAAGTACAGCCCAGAAAGTACTACATAGTCTTTTCCTCAGTCTTTTCCTCAGTAGGAGGTTTGGCCCTGAGCGGACTGTCTGCTAATGTTTTGTAAAAACTGCATGCAAACTAAACTGTGGTGCAATCAACTCTATATGCGTACTCTTATGTTAAAGGAATTATACACGTGATATGCTTGGGGGAGGGAGGAGAATCCTAATGACTCTCTTGTTTACCTCATCAGTTCTGAAGAGTTCACATAGATTCTTTTGTGTAATATTATTTCACATTCTAAATTGCACTGCCCTAAAGGACATCTGTGTAGTAAGAAATTATCTGGTTTTGTGATGTTACTTACATTAAAGTCTGTGCAATTTAACCTAATGAAGACATA
>NW_010122214.1:0-212 GCF_000699245.1 Pterocles gutturalis | reverse complement strand
CCTGCTGATACCTGGCCTTTCCATTAATTTAACAGGTAACTAAGCTAACTTTTGAAACACACTGGTATAATCTTCAGTGTTACATAACTGCAGACCTAAAAACTTTTTTTCTGGCACAAGCATCAACACAAAAACTGAATTTGCTTTCATGAATTACAGGTTCATTAAATAATATTAGCACTTCCTATGAAATAAATATATGAATAAATATA
>NW_010122213.1:0-1092 GCF_000699245.1 Pterocles gutturalis | reverse complement strand
GGCTCCTCCCTCCCCACACCGCAGCCGCATTCACGCCGCCCGGCTCAGCCCGGCTACCGGCGCCCCGTCCTCCTTCCACGCAAGTTCAGGCCCGCAGAGCCAGGGCTCCACAAACAAAACGCCCAGCACTGGAGCTACACCCACCCGAGCAGGGGATCTTGCAGTTCTCATGACACAATACAGGAGGTTATCGTCTCAGTCCACGCTCCCTCTGCCCCACGCCACCAGAGCAGAAGAGGCGCAGGCACCGACAGCAGGCAGGGCTGCGTGTCTCTTGGCTGGTGCTCTGAAGGGGATGCACTGGCTTCCAGGGGCTACCAAGGCCCAACGCTTTCAGGCACACTCTCATGTACAAAGTAGAACCACCCCACAGGGTACCATCACAATTAACACTATCCTTTCCATCTCTGGATCCTGCCTGAGCACAGGCACTGAGGACTTCCACCCCAGAGTGTCAACATAATACTGAGCAGCTGAGCAGCATCCAAGCCCCAGACCCCTGCAAGACTCCCTGCGGCCTCAGGATCCAACCTGACATATCCCATCTTCCACGGCATTGCACGGCACAAAGAACACAACATCAAACAATTTCTCCCTGACCGCCATTGGATTCTGGTCAAAGGTTTACCTGCTCCGGATCTAGCCTGAGCGATACTGGCTTCTACCCAGTTATGAAAGGAGAATCCTGAGTAGTCTCTCTGCAGCTCCTCGTCACTCTCTGATGAAAAACTCTCTGTTCGTCAGAAACAAACCCCCAGCATCCACTGTCTCACCTTGCCCTATACAACAGATGGTTCAGAAATACTGTTGCCCAAGTTTCACACCCAGGTACTAACAAATTTCAAAGCATTTGCTTTCACTGAACAACACGCTGCACCCCCTTGGACCCCCTTTTAAACCCGTCTGCCAGCCCGTGCTGTTGCTGCTATCGAAAATCGTGGGACGCAGCAGGCAGTCGAGAGTCTAGGCAGCCAAGTGTTCTGCTGACACGCGTTCGCTTGCAGGAAACTGCCCCAGTAAAAACCACTCCCTCTCTGCACTTCAACTGTTTTTAATACCAGTTAAAAAAAGAGAACGGCCACAAACCACTCA
>NW_010122212.1:0-543 GCF_000699245.1 Pterocles gutturalis | reverse complement strand
CCTGCTGCCTGGACGCTCACCGGAGCCTGCGGCCTGGATTGCCTTCTCCTGAGGACTCCTCCTGTCCCCGGATCGAAGCTTGTACTGCAGCACCATTGCCAAAGACCCCCCAGGGACTGATGAAGCAGCTCCCTCGGCTGCCCTGGAGCTAGCCCAGGTACAATAGGTTTCTGAGGCTAAATAGCCTCTGCTCTATACTTCCCTCATGTTATTTTTTTTTTCTCCATGAGACATCCTCATAGACCTTCAAGAAGGCAGCTAGCAAGGGAAGGTTTCAGTGTTACCTACCCTACCTGCTCTTTCCTAGACTTTTGCAGAATCTCTCCCTCGCAGAAGGATGGGAAGCTCAGGTGTGTTAGCAGACGACTGTGAGCATTGGCAGAGGTGAATGGTGTTTGGATCCAGCTGAAGTGCCACAGCACTTCTTGACCATGTGTTAGGAAAGTCCGCAGTCATTGACGGATGTTTTGTACCTGGAACAATCCTGTTGTGCGCAGTCCTTTTGTGGCAGGAACTGGGAAATGTCCGGCTCAGGCTGTGCGG
>NW_010122211.1:0-1828 GCF_000699245.1 Pterocles gutturalis | reverse complement strand
AAACTGAGCTTTCTGCCTCTCTGAAACCGTTGTTTGCCCCCAACACGCGCACACACAGACCTCAACTCACTCTGAGGCTTCACAATGGTGACTTTTGTGCCTCGACCAGAGAAACCAGAATCCTGCTGTTTTTTGAGGCATGCAACTTACCACACGTTAGTTGCGTCAGTTCACAATTATAGCATCGGAGTGGCTATTGCAAAATATATTAGATGCAAAATACAGGGGATTAATGGCCCCCCTTCCTTGTGCTGAAACTTTTCGGTGTTACTCCAGCCTCTGCCTGAGAAACAGATTCGCTACTGTAAACATTGTCCAGATAAAATGAGAAAAGTCAGTAAAGGGTCCGGCTCCCGGAGCGACCACGTTACGGCCGCTCATGGGAGCGAGCGGGAAGCCCATGGAAATTGTTTTTAACGGCAGGTAATACCGTGGGAAAACCGGATGACCTGGGCTGCATGGAAACGTGCTGAAATGCCCTTTTTCTTTTCTTTCTT
Source organism: Pterocles gutturalis (assembly GCF_000699245.1). Lineage (NCBI taxonomy): Eukaryota > Metazoa > Chordata > Aves > Pterocliformes > Pteroclidae > Pterocles > Pterocles gutturalis. The sequence continues at coordinate 1,331 of NW_010122211.1, read as the reverse complement.
TCTTTCTTTTTTTTTTTTTAATTTTTTTTATTTTCAGCGACAAAGAGTTTTTGAAAATACAAAGTGTTGGAATTGACATGTAGTGCAGCACTTGCACATTTATTAATTCTGCCGTGGTGGGAGGAAAGGGAAAAAAGTGCAATTAGGCAGGAGCAGGTGAAAGATTCCAGACGATGAAATACAACAGGCTAAACGGGATAATGTATTCACGATTAAAGAACTGACATTTATTACCAAAAGGAGACCCGTTACGTTTGAATATGAAAAGGAGCAGATATTAGGCTGTATAAATTACCTCCTTGGCATTACTTGCATCTCATTTAAGATACATATTTTTAATATTTTACTAAACAATGGAATGGTGTTCCAGAGGAAAAGCCATACCTGCTGAAATACCACCAAGCGAAGGATGCGCCTTTAACACGCTCCAAAGACTGGATCCCCAAAGCAATCGATCACAGTAAAAAGTGAGGAAAGGGGGTTTGAAATCAGCGAAGCCAAAAGGGTCTTTTGACGTATTTGTAGTGTCACAAGATCAGGGTGGGTAATTCATCTCACAAACACACACACGTCTTTCCCGTACAAATTCCACGCCTCAAAATAGATTTGAGCTTGTTCCTTTCAACTGATCTATTATTAACGCTAATGAAGTTTCAGAGGTATGGGCTGCAAAAAGAATGAAGAGCACTGGGTTGGATTTCGAATATCCGAAGTACTGGTAAAATACTACTGTGCAAACACGTATACGAATCTCCTCGTGTTTCAAGTACGAAGTCTTTTTTCTTAAAATATAGCAGCAAATTAAAAGGATAATTTAAAAAAGAAATAGACAAGTCCTCACTCTCTGCTCTCTTTGAGCTCCCGTTAAAGTGTTATTCTGATTAGAGCCCAAATATTCTTTCAACTATTTAGACAAAGGCAAAAGCAATGAAAATCAAACACAGTTTAAGGAACATTCATTTTATTGTACTTTTTTATTTTTTTCTTTTGACACACCTGACATACCACGGAGTCCACTCTGAAGCAGATTAGGAACAAAAATCTGCCCTCTCCGCTTTAAAGAAATAAATAAATAAACCAAGGACCCACTTTCCATACCACATCCCGTAAGGTCTGTAAAGATTACCTGAGCGAGAGAGCTAGAGACCCCGCACAAAGAAATGCCCCCCTGTTTACAAACAGCAGAGGCAGCGGGCGCCCGCTTTTGCAGACGGAGAGAGAGGAGAGCCCTTGGTGGCTGGATTAATAAAAAGGAGCTTTGGAAAGGACCCGTCAAAACCTCGTCAACCGGAGGAATGAGATCCCTGCAGAGGCGTTTGGTCAGGCAGGCG
>NW_010122210.1:0-3132 GCF_000699245.1 Pterocles gutturalis | reverse complement strand
ATATATATATATAGCTTTGGGAAGGGAAGGGTAAAGATGTAAAGTAATGACTCAGAAGATAAAATTTAAGAATTACCATTTGTACATCTAAGGTTGTTCTTAGTCTAAGGTTGTTCTTCATATTCTTATTAAGGGTAAAAATTGCTTTGTAGAAAATCTAGAATTTGAAAAAAATTAGTGATAGTAAATTCGATATCCCTAATAAAGGTCAGGTCGTGTATATAATATGGGGCATGGAGGAAAAGTATCACTTTCCTCACTCCCAAAACAAAGGAAAGAAAGCAAGCCTTCATACCCAGAGGTATCTGAATGCTTCTTACACAGGAAAAATTTGTAGATATTTAAATTTTACATTTCAATACTTATGATCAATGCAGTCAAATTTTGACTAACTTTAGATGGAAAGAAGTTACATTTTTGTCTTTCATGAAGCTGAATTTTATATGATGTCTGTTTAATATGACGTTTGAGAGAAACTGGATGGCAGGGTAAATAGCAAGGCTAGCAATGTTCTCATCTTGTCTTGTGTCCCACTTCTATGATTCTCAGACTTGTGCAAACCTGATCTGTGAAATGTGCAACACTATGCCATTTAGATTACAGGGATTTAAGGAATTCAGGTTGTTAAATAACAGTTATTTGAATCTATATTTCTGAGAAATGTGTTGTAACAACTGCAGGCTGCTTCGCCACATCATGTTTGTATCTCAGTGGGAGGGAACAACTTGTTATTCTGAACATGAGGCTTGTATGTACAATAAGCCCCAGGTTCAAAACTAAGCAGGACTGGCCCGTTGATTGTTTTATTTCCCCTCAGCTTGTCTCTTGTTCTCTTTTTGCCTCCATGTACACCATAGAAAAGGTGCTAAATGGAGTTATTTGTTCTGTGTGTAGGTACTGGAAATACAGGAATAATTTAATAATTGTCACTTAAATTTTTTCTTCCATATTGCTTTCAGGCAGCATCCTGTATGCTTGTTGCCTTATGCCCTTCACTACTTAGAAGCAGCTGCAGTTTTGTAATGTTCTCTGTACATAATTTGTGAACTGCTTTGGGATGAAAACTGACAGATAAATGTAGGGTGTTATTATAGTGTACTTTGCTTCACTAGAAAAGCTGCATCAAAAAAAATTGTTTTATTGGGTTATCTCCCAGGTAACTGTGATTCACTGTAATGTCAGTGACTAGTACTGTTTAAATGGGACAGTAGTGGCACAACTACAATCTAATGGGGATAAAATTAGATAGTGCCAAGTTGGGTATTGATGATCAACCATGTACTGAATGGATATAAAATTATAAGCTCTGGCTTTTTAATACGCATACATTTCCAATTCAGTATTAAAGGCTGTATTTTCCAAGATTCTCAGGAGATTTTGGTAACAGTAAGAAGTTAGTTCATTGTCATATTTAAGCCTCCACATTTCAACTGCATCTTAAAATAGCTAAGTCATTATACTACTTCTAAGTTAAATGTCACAGGAAAATGCTTTATTGTATATATTTTATATATGCAGTTGTAGCAATTGCATGGTAATTAAGGTCTCAGTTCAGCAAAACAAATTAGGAAAACCTCACTTTTCTTGTTACTTCTGGAGAGCAACTCACACATTTTAAATTAGAATTTGCAAATTATGGTGAGAAGCCTTAGGATAATCAGTTGCTGTATTCCTCTTCCCACTGTGTCACTACACCAACGCCAACTTCTGCTTTCTCTCACCTGTGCATAACATCCCTTCTTCATCACTACTGTAACAACTCATTTTTAAAGGCCTTAGTTGTACAGAAGCTGTCTCTGCTGACTTCCACATACAATGCTTAAGGTCACTGAAAACAGACAACAGATTGTACTATATATTCTGTGGGATACTGGACCAAGGCCAAACAACTTGTCCCTGATTACTATCACCCATCCTTATCAGCATCAGGGAACACAAGTTTCTTACTACCTTCCAGACTACAACAATAGGGCTGTGTTCTGGTAACTGCTTGATTTTTTTGCTTTTACTGGAAAAACCTAAACAAATCTAGGTAACAAAAGTGATTCTCCACTTGATACAATGGAAAAAGATGCCTGTGTGATAGTGAGGAAGCTGAGAAATGTGTCAGTAAAATGTAGGCTGTTGCCACAAATGCAGCCATACTACAGGATATACTTGCAGACGAAAGAGTATATCCAAAGAGACTTCTAACAATCACGTGACTGAATCCTGGAAAGATTCTCATCTAGTACAAGACTTTCATGATCTTCCTCTGTGTTCTGAGTGCTATACAGAACTGCATTTTGGGTGCTCTCCTGGAGTGCTTATAAATTCTCACAGTTACTCATCTGGAAAAAAAAAAAAATTACCCTAGATTTGGAACAAAGTTTATATCTTAAATTGGTGCTGAAGGAGTTTAAATATTAAGGCAACTTACAAGGTCCTGTGTTTTGGATTTATGTCTAAAACAGTACTGATAACACAGCAGTGTGTTGGCTATCGATCAACAGTGTTAGTACAACATCAAAGATTCTCCTTTTTCCCACCCTGTCTGTCCCCATCCATTCCCCCTCCACCAGTGAGTAGGTTGGGGTTGGCAAGAGACTGGGAGGAGATACAGCCGAGACAGCTGACTCCAACTGACCATAGGGATAACCCATATCATACAACATCATGCTCAGGAATAAAAGCTGAGGAAAAGGAGGAAGAAGCAGGATGTGTTGGTGCAACACCCCACCCCCCCAACCTTGGGTCACTTGATGCCTGGTGTGATTCTTCTCCTCCTGGTTCATACACCAATTTAGGGTGAGTCAAGAACGAGCTGTAAAGCTGTGAAGCCAAGTGTCGTGGTGGTGTCCTTGGTTTCTACTTCCATTGTAGTAGTGAACCAGAGCATTGAGCACCCCTCAATGTAGCTGGCTCTGGCCTCAAACCATGGTGACAGTTAATCACCTCCTGATAACCTTGTGCACCTGTACCTGTGTTTGAAGGGGGATGATACACTTTCGTAGCTTGTGTGATGCACCAGAATGTTGCATCGTCTGAGGTGGGCCAAAATGTAAAAGTACCTGACTAAAGTCAATTATCTCAGACCCTATAAATAGTGACCCTAAGGGAGACCCTTACAGAATCACAGAATCACAGAATGTT
>NW_010122209.1:376-645 GCF_000699245.1 Pterocles gutturalis | reverse complement strand
CCCGGGGAATCAGCGCGGCGGAGAGCTCCGGTAACGCGCACACAAACGGTCAAGGTGCTTCCAAACCTCCTTCAGCAAGTGCGTACCCGCCATGGGCTCGGAAATGTTAAATGAACGGTGAAGGGCAGATTAATAATAAAATATTCAAATTTTTTGGTGTTTGGACCTCTTGTACTACCAGAAATGAAAGCGAGTGTTGGCTTTGGGGAGAGGTTGGTTCTTTTACCCGTTGTTTATACAGTTACGTGATAACTAGGCTGTCAGAAAAA
>NW_010122209.1:0-302 GCF_000699245.1 Pterocles gutturalis | reverse complement strand
TGTAAAATTCTTGAAAGACCATAATACGGGTAAAGCCATAAAATTATTAAAACGCTTAGAACAAGCATTGTACACTGATAGGAAGACAAAATCGCTTGGAATCTCTCGGTGGAACCAAAGTGAAGAAGACCAATAATTTCAAAAGATCAGAGAAGAGTTTCCCAAATACCTTGGGAACGCGACAAGGACGCGATTGCCCTCCTCAGGGAGAAGAAATTCCCCCGGGGCAGAAGAAACACTTTATACCGTGCAACCCCGACACACAGAAAAACACCCGCGGAGGGTCAGCCTCAGCTTCGTTG
>NW_010122208.1:5226-19338 GCF_000699245.1 Pterocles gutturalis | reverse complement strand
TCTGTGATTCTGTGATTCTGTGACATGCCATGTCTGCATCAGGAAGCAGAAAAGTGCAACAGGAACAGACCTGTGGAATGTGAACATTTAAGCTGAGGTCCTCTTTGAGTGCTCAGGGCTTCAGGCTAGCTCTCAAGTGGCCCCAGGGACTGTACGCGTACCAGTGCCTGGGGCACACTGGGTCTGCCTCGGGACTGCATCTCTTAGTTCAAGTTTCATCCAAATGATCTCCTGTTTGTGCACTCCAAGTTCACTGGATGATATGAACCAAAAAGCAGGGAGAAGCCTGCTTTGAGAGGTTCTCAAAAGACCATTTCTGAACTGAATCACTGACACAGATGGTCACATCCCACTGGCACCAAACAGCAACCACCAGCTCCAGCCCTCTGCCTCACTCCAACCTCCAACAGTTTCCAGTATCACTCCCTTCCTTAGTGGAACTTTTCAACGATTCTGCTGCTCTGCTGATAAAACAGGGAAAGTAAGAAGTCCTTTGTACGTAAGATGAAACTCATACTTTTGTTGCTGAATTTAAATGTTGTACAACCACCTACAGGAAAAAAACCACATGCATCCAAACAGTTATTCTTTGCATATGCAGCAATTACATTCAACTCATTAATTTTCATGTGGGTTTTGCAGTAGTTGTCAAATTAGCCGTTTGAATGACAGTCATTTTTATATGGGTAAAAAACGTATTGAGTTAATACTGAATAAAACTGCAGCAACAATAGTTCTTGCTATCTTTATAACTGCCTGTGTTCCACATTTCTTCATGGATGCTAATATGCAATCCTCAATTTTTTGCCAACTGAACAGATGGTGCTTTATTACAAAAAAAGGGAAAACAAAAACAGAGATAATGTTGAAACAGTTGTGGGTTTACTTACAGAAATGGGAGCTAAAACAAAAAAAAAAACCCACGAAACTATTTTGGTAAAACAAAAACAGAGACATTGACTTCACAGGCATACTTTAAAGGCAAAGGTTTTACTTCTATAGCAATTATACTATCCTAAATTTTAAGAACTTGTTTACTCAGAGCAGCTCCGAATTTGATATTTACCTGACCAAGGCTAGAAGTAATAACTCCTGAAGGCTTTGAGGGAGATAAATAAAATGCATTAATTTATAGCACAGCATAATTCCTTTGTATGTGCAGCATTTGGTAGTATTTGGATAATGGATAACAGCCTGTAATTTACTGAGAAATTATTCTTCCCATAAAATGAGTGAAAAGTAGCAGTGCCACATGAGGTTGCAAGATGTAGGATACTCACAATAGGACTAGAAAAGCCAGGTGCCACTAGGTTGAACTTCTGTTCTCAAGTACAAAAGTCTTGACAACCGTATTCCGTAACAAATACTATTCAATCAGACTTGTGTTCATTCTCTTAACAAGTTAGTTTAAATGGTTACTTCTTTTGTGATCCCTAGTGTTTTCTAGTTACCATAAAGGTCAACCTGTGGCTGAAAAGCTGTTTCAGTACCATTATACAGAGTGACCACCTTACTTCCACCCAGTAGCTCCATAAACAATGATGTCATTACCCTCTCAGTTATCTGTGACTATAGCATGACTTGTTTTAAATCAATAGTGTTCCATCCCTCTAGTTTAACTGTGAAGTGTATATATTCCTCATCAGATGCTAGAGAACAATCCTACATCATGCTTCTTTTTCTTAGCAGATTCCTTTCTAGACATCCTGTTTCAACTCAATCTAACCAACATGCATGGCAGAAAAGTTCCTTTCGTCTAGTGCTCAAACTAACATGAATATCAAATGGCTCAACTTTCTTTTCAAAGCACTTTCACATACTGTTTGCTGGACTCTCTTCAATCTCCAATGTATGTGGTACACCTACCTGCCACATGGATACCTGCATAAGATTCTTCTTGCACTAAGCTTTCCTACTTACTTGTTGCTTAGTACTACTAGCATCACCTATTTTTGGTCTCTTGCTAAGAAAACAATAAAAAAGTCTGCCAACAATGCATTTGCAACCTAGTGAAGAATGATGCACTGCTTGTTTAAAACCCATTCTCTCTCATCACATTTTACTACATTTATCACTTGCTTTGATTAAGACTGCAAGTTCCTCAGGTTTTAATTTCTACTTCTGTAAAGTAGCATACTTATCATGCACTATAAATGCTACATAATGATAATTAAAACCATTAATCTACAGCCAACACAAAACTGCAAGTGGATTAAAGTAGATTAATTTGTTCTAAATATCACAGTCTGTTGATTTGATGGAAAATAATATCTAGGATGTCTGCTGTATTTCTAGATTGGTTTGTTTTGTTTTCTCCTTATCCCACAGATTAACTCCTATAGTTCAGTACTTTGTTCTTTTCTGTAAAGAATCAACATTTACAAGAACTCAATTTTATGATAGATTAGCTTTTCCAACCGATTAAGCATTACACTTTCAGCAAACTATCTGTGTCACTTTCCACAGATGCATGGTACAAACCAAAATACACAAGGATCTTTGGTACAGCTGCCCAGCATTAACACATCCCCACGCACAGATCATTCACAAGTGTCTGCAAATACAACAACGCCATTAACATTCTTGAGCAGATAAATATTTTTGCAAATGCATGTTTCAAAAGCCTCATTAAAACACTGAGGAAACAACAAAAAATCAACTTCTAACCTGATTTTAAGTCAGGTCTTGTTCAGGTTCAAAAAGGAGAGCAAGTCTCAGCCCATGCTGGTGGCAGTGTGGAAGGCACCAAAGCACACCATAGGGCTTCTACTAAATCTCAAGAAAAGGTAGTTGGCAGTAAAATCCACAAGCAGGAAACGGCCCACAAACTCATGTTGAGTTGCTGCTGTCAGCTTATTACACCCCTTACAACAAACTTCAAGGCAGACTCTTCTCCAGTCACTTTTCCTTTAAAATCTATAATTTCTTTCCTATAGAACACTTTCAAACTATCCAGTGACAAACCACCAAAGGCTTATTAGGCAGAAAAGGATTTTAATAACCAGATGGACAGATTGCGTACTAAATTTTCTAATTCTCAGGTGTGCTTGGACACCTTGCCCTAGTTTATCTTTGTTCCAACACATACTCTAGGTTTACTACCTTGTCTTACAGATATATGCACACAACTGTACATACAGAACTGTCTTCCAATTGTATATTTAATTCAACACATCACTGAGGCTTAAAAGAACAGAATTGCCAGAAAATAACCCCATCATCTTATGCAATAATATTTTACAGTGATTAAAAAAAATAATACTGCTTACAGTTATTAAAGAGCTCACCATCATCAGACCTCCCAACCCCTGGAACCTCAGTGCAAAAGACTTCCCGGATCAGGTCACACCACAGCCACCTGGCTAGATGGCACAAAGCATGCCCCCAGGAACATCAAAAAATTAATGCAAGAAGTCTTAACACTCACTCACTGCTAGGCAGCATACTGCTACATGGAGGCTTCTGGAGCATTACCAGCATGGGCACGGCTGTCTTCCAGAGCACACATCAGGACAAACAACTTCCTAAGACAACAGCACAGCAAACTCTTGAGCCAGTGTTAAGTCAGCAAGAGAGGCTGCTATCAAGACAGTGGGCTGAAGTAGGTGAGAGTGATGGCTTTGCATATAAAGTCAATATTCGCCCACATTTAAAATAAATATATGCTTATAAGCACATCTGAATAAATGAAAGCTTGCTTTACATTTAGGTAAACATCATTATTTAAAATAGCTATTTTATTTTTGTAAGTCCATTCACATTTTCTTGATGAGTGTCATAGCTTCTTCCATATGTCTGCCTGGAGAGATCAGGGCTCACTGAAGAGCACATCTGTGGCACTTGAACTTACTGCAGAAACTCTTAAGTATTGTGGTTTGTAACACAGTTCTCAATAAAAAAAGTCACTGACAATCCTTAATTTGTCAGCTGATCTCTAATGTCAGGGAAAGGAACTCTGTGCAGATCGAGTGCTGGCTGGTTGAAAGGGAAAACTGCAAGAAAGGTGATGTCTGCAATCACTTCACAATCCAGGTCACTGGGATGGTGTGAAAGACAGACAAGATTCTTGTACCAGTCTCATCCTCCAAAGCAAGCTGAAGTAGCAGCAGTAGTTGTGGGGTGACCCAGCAGAGTAATGAATCAAGAAAGAAACAGTGACAAAAGGACTCAATAACTTGAGGTGCTAATGGTAGGTAGGAGGAAACACACTCAATTCAGGAGTGAGCTTTTCTAATACATTAATAAAAGATGTAGAATAATCCACCCAAGTGCTAACAGCTCCTTACCTTCAGCACCTCTTAGGACAAGCAGTTTGGCAGTTGCAATAGCTGCTATCCAAACCCAGAATTATGGGTTTAATTTAGCAACTGGTCAGTAGAGAACAGGAGAAAGAGATTTGGCAACACCTTCCTTTAAAAAATGTAACACTGAAAGCAAAAAAATGCACTGAAAGCAAACAGGATTTTGAGAATGTCTCTGCTACGGAAAACTTCTAGAACCAGAGAAGCTACTAAAGCTTTATGGAGGCTCTAACAAAAACAAACTCATTGTCTGACAGCCAGATATTTTATTTTTTAAAACACCAACACATAACAGACAAAGTATAAACATGAAAATATCAAAAGTTATTCTTACTTCCTTAGAATAGACCAGGACATGTAAACTGATGTTACCTGCTCCCTAACACCACGACTTTCACCGCCTTGCAGATGGAAGTGCAGAATCTAGTGTTGTACACTTTGGGCAGCATCACAATACACATTATATCATTTAAATATAGCTTTCACCTTTAATCCCTCTCTGTGCTTACCTGTCTTAGAACAGAGCATTTAATTTCACATGTTGTTTTCAAATTCCAACAACACTATGCAAAAAAGGGTCAAAGATCAACCTGCTTATCTGACAGCAGGCTACAAACTTTCAATCAAAAGCGAGAGTAATCATCAAGACCTGACATTTCTGTCAAGAAAGAGAGATGACAAATCAGATCAATTACTGTTTTAGTTTGTTCACTGCAAAAAAAAAAATTCCTGAACACCAGCTCCGTATTAAAAATACAATGCTTCCTGATGCATTCTAGGAGATTATTTTAGAGACAATATTTAAAACTTGGATGCTGTTCACTCTTAGAAACAGGCAAAGAAATAAAATCTGCAATTCAGTTACTGATTGAACTTACGATAAAAAAAAGGAGCGATAAGGTTTCAACTGGAAGCTGGCAGATTCTCAATGTTTCACTAACCCATACTGACATAGAGGACGTTTCCTCCATTCACATGCCAAAAGTAAATCCTGTGATTCAAATGATTATTGTAGTGGTTTATAAATTTGATTTTTAACAGGGAGGTAAGGAAAAAAGAATAAGTTATTTGTATTTCCAAAGATATCATTCACTTAAGACCTCTAGTCAGAAACCATCACCTTACTCACATAAAGCCGCTAGCACACATTTGCTAAAGGCTAAGTATTTAGCTAAACAAATACATAAGTGAAGTATAAAGCATGTATTTAAAGTCTTACAAGCATCATAATTTCCTTCAGAGGAGTCCGTGTTTCACAAGGAAACTCTCTCCTCCCCCAGAATTAACGTGCTTTTAAAAGTTGCTATATTAACAAATTAGCTTTTATCATAAGGTGTAAAAATCAGCTGAACATGAGGGATAAAGGAAGCTACCCTCTTCCCAGACAGCGAGAGCATCACACATCCCAGTGCCCAACGCCATTCTCACCCCAAGAGCAGTGCCAAGCAGCTCTAGGGATCAGGACTTGCTGACGCTAGTTAACTTTCCTGCTTGGCAGGCACAGACAGAACACCTACAGCAGTCGATTTTTTCCCTGAGTCTTGTAACAGCCCATTTTTAATTCTGATAGGGTTCATAGCTTATGACAAACACAAATAAGTACTACTCATTAAAGACATAACAAGATACTATTGTGGATAACTCATCAGAAAACTAAAATCATTCAATAACAAGCAAGATCAAAATTATTTTCCAGTCTAGCCAGAGATGATAGCGACAAAATTTCACATTATGCTTTTACAAACTAAATACAAGAATGCAGAGGTCTGAAGGAGCTATACTCTCCATTACTTATCAAGTGGAAAAAGCTCCTCCCATCCTTCATCATGCAGTGGCATAAACACAGCCTTGGGTCTACAGCAACACATTAAAAATGCTACACTATTAGGATATGAAGAACAAGCTGAGAGAAAGAGAATAAAAATTCCCTCTTCTCAGTGCATAGAACAATTAATGTGAGACTAAATTAAAACATAAGACAAAAACATTGCATGTTTAATGCCCATGACAAGCAGGGAAATACTTGCTTTAGGAGCCTTTTCACTGTTCTGATCTAAAATGATCTAAAGACATCCTAAATCAAGTCAACTTCCGGATGTTAACCTGGTCATCATCAAAAAGCCTCTGTCTCTTTTTCTGCTTACTTGCCTCTATCCACACCCAGGCCTCCTGTGCAATACACTTTCACATTTGAACTTTCTCATTTCAGTCCCTCACCCAGAGATTTTCCTGTAGTCAAATGCCCTGAAGAAGCAGGCAGACCACGAGATGAAAAGCAACCATTGATCAAGACAAACTGGTATTTATATCATATTTTCTTTTTATTTCCTTTTTTAAAATTAATATTGCTGAGGCTTTTGCTTATGTAGCAAAACATAAGAGTATTTAAATGCCAAAACCAGAGTTCAGTACCTCTTCAGAACTGTTTAATTTTCATGTACAGTTACACCTTAAACAATACAGAACAGGGGGGCTTTATAACAGAGTTAGGCATTGGATCACTTTTCTTTTGGTCTTTACTGTTATATGTTACTAAACTAAGTTTTGTACATTAAGGCATATGCTGTGTGGCTACACATTTATTTAAAAAAAATTACATTGTCTTTAATTTTATGGAAATTTTAGGGAAAACAGTTTCTATCAAAAGTCTTTCAGTTTAGCATCTACTTTCGTCTAACACAAGTGTTACTATTACTGTTTCATGACTGGGAGGAAATTCCTAGAAATCTCTGGACTTAAAATCCTTTAAGTGACTCCGTCATCAACTCTATGGGGGCTAGTAGGTCACCTACGATGGAACGACCGCTGCCTAACTCCTGCTCTTTTGCGGGTGACCTATTAATAATGAAACCCATACAATAGCCAAAGTAGAGAGTTTTCCCATTTTGACAAGTCTCATGATGCTGAATGCCTACAAGAAAAATTGTAAGAAAGGATAAACCTGCTTATACAAGCTAGGATCACTCTCCAGAAAAAAAAGCATGGAAAATTGAGAATCTGAAAGTGCATGTATTGGAAATTCATATTCTTTAAGATCACAGGTGATTACTTAGGTCACACATTGAAAGGAATTGTAGAGCTACAGCTTTAAATGAGAAAACAGTTATTTTCGAATTTAAAATAATAAATTTTCAATATTTAAACATTATCAATACTTTTGGGTGGTGGTTTTGTTTTGGTAAGATTTTTTTTGACAAACAAATCCACAGCAGTATCACAGCTCTACTCGGGTACTAAATCACTGCTTCATGGTGCAGTAGGAATGAGAACCCTAACATGTGTAGAGATGACAGACAACATTTGGCAACCACTAGCCCATTCCATCTTAGGAAATAGCCCTGCCTCATTATGGCTAAAATTTATAGAAGAGGTGGGAGAGGAAGGAAAGTTAGTAGAGATTAATGTTTTTAAGTGACTTGTTTGCTTTGGAAAAGCTTCTCATTTACAGAACAACTCAACGCTAACTTCTGAAAGCCTTTAATAATATATTATTCTTTATTGAAGCTTTAAAAATATAAATCCCTATCCGGAGGTAGACAGAATTATTATAAAAAATGTAAATTTTATTAATTGGATGCTAAATAGTGACCTCCAGTGACACTTCAAACAGAAGTAACCTACATCTATTTGGATGGTTAACAACCCATGCATTTATCACAGAGCTGATTTAAGATACACATGCTTAAGACTTGTTTTTCTTCTTTATTATTATTTTCAACAAGTTCAGACATAACTACTAACTACAAATACCATTATTTGAAACCAACAAAACAATAAGTTAACTCCTAGTGAATTAACAGAGGAACTTAAACTGAGGAGAGACCTAAATAGATCACAAGCTTATCATATTGGATTGTAATTTTCCCTTGGTCTCACTGCTGGACTGAATTTGTTTAAATTTGTTCAGGTTTCCAATACACTTAACAAATTACAAGTTAAAGACTACTACCCCAGAAGAAGTGGGTACTCTTTGCACATCTACAAGTATATTCCTGGTTTAAAAGATCATTAAACCAGTCTTCAACTTTTTTTTTCATTATGATTAGGTTTCTGTATTGATGTAGCATTTGCCTCAGTTTTTCTTTTTATTACACTTTATAATTTCTTAAATAGTTATACATAACACAAATTTGACATGCACTTCAGAAAAAAACAATTTGTGAAGCTACCATGTAACCTTCTATTTTCAATTTCTTTAAAAATACCTAAAAGAAGACACAGTGCCTTCAAACGTTTATCATCTGTTTAAACAATTTGCTACTTACTACAAAGCCTCTCACAGTCTTCAAAGGTAACAATGTACATTTCCACAATCCTTTTTAATTCCCTCGACTTCCATTTGCCACGCTTAAAGCAATGAAAACACAGTTTTTGTTGTGGGTTTTTTTTTAAATGCCTGTTTTCCATATAGCATTCACTGCCAACACATACGTTCCATGATGTGCTCTGTTTCTGAGCAGCAAAAACTGTTCAAAAAGTGCCATCTTTCCCACTGTGGATGGAATTGAGGCACAATCCCTGCCTACTTTTCAGTGCCAACTGGACACCGCACTACAATTTCAGCAAAGTCTACACAGACACCCTTAAATCACCAACCTTTCTTAGAAGATCAATAGGTACATCTCATAGCTACCAGACATCATTCACTTCCACATTTACCTTCAAGTATGAAGACCTGCGATACAGATGGACTCTGTTCCACATAGGTCTCTCCTTTCCAACATCACAAAATCAGTTCTTTTTAAAGTGGATACTTCAAAAACTGATAAAGGTGTCTAACACACACACTAATTCCATTGCTTACACTAAGTAAAGGAAAGTCTGTTAGAACAGGATAGCAGGGACACGTACTGCCTAAAAGCACCTAAAAGTACACTGAAGAAAACAAACATATGTGGCATGTATAAATTTAAATTTAAACCAAGCAACACTCTTAATTGTTATATTTTGATTTTTAAGTTACCCAAACAGAGGAGTATCCTGCTCCCAATTTTAATTCCCATGCTCACCCTCTTTCCATTCGTCTTCCTTTCACAGAGAAATAGAGAAGCCGATTGAAAGGGCTTTAAAAACCATCACCATGTATTTCTGTTCCTTCCTAGGAGTAAAATGCTACCTGGACATTTTCAGACCTCTCAATATAAAAAATTCTAATAGACTTCTCATTTAAGTGCTACAGTTATACAGCAAACTACTGCAGATCCTCAGGATTCAGTAGGCTGAATTAAAAGCAGCTTGCTGAGCCCAGGGATGCAGCTGAGCTACTGTCTCGCTGGGACAGAGAAGCCTATTCAAACAGCTTCAATGACTGCACCGAGGTCTCCGTTTGAACATGACAAACCAAACAAGACCTTTTCCTAGAATACATTATGTGGGTATGGCTAGATTATAAAAAAAAAGCATTACACCAAGCAGCAAAAATACAACATTCACTTTTTTCAATCTCAGAACAACAACAATAAAACCCCAACCAAAAAAACTGTGGGGGTGGGGGAAGGTTGACAAGGACAATTCTAAATGACCCACATCTGTTAGGTACACCGTGTACATACACAACAGTAATGCATTTAAAAAGCTAAATCCAGGTTCTAGATCTACGTTACAAGAACAGGAAGAAGTAGTAACAGCAACTCTGAAATAGTTATCCTGCTTACTTTTTTTTTCAGAAGACAAAATTGCACCTCTCGTACCTTTCACAAAAATAAGAAATTAAAACATTCAAAATATTATGTAATAACACACAACTCATGTTTAAGGCTCAAATCAGACTGTTTGCGTGGTTATTTCTACCTTTAGTTCCATTCTGTCCTGCCAAAGTTTGCTCCACTGACCGCAGATGTGCCTTCTTACAATACAAAGATGAACCGTTATTTTCATCACCAAAAAAAGTTTTTACATCATTTTTTAAATTAAACATTCCACTAAGGAAATTTCCTCTACAGATACAAAGCCAATAAATATCTTAAGTCCTGTATTTACCTATTAAGTTACTTTTTGAAAACAGTAATTTTGCATTCAAACCAGTAACAAGACTGGAAAGGGAAGCTATTAAAAATTGTGCTGAGAAGGAAGGAATGTTTAATGTTTTTCTTTGGTTCCAGTCTCACTAATGAGGAATACTGTGGTTCAGATAATTATTTAACAATGGAGATGGAAGTATAAAAAAACCTGAGCTTTAGCTGGCAAGAAGAGGCCAAAAGGTAACTAGGTAAGTTTGACTTTTTCAAATTGGGTGGATCTTCTGCAATTTGCAAAAGAATACTTAAAAAGAAAGAAGGCACACCTCTAAGACAAACATCCCATGCTGTAACTACATAACACCAACCAACACAGCAAATGCAATGCGAAATGTGGTGACCAAGAGGGTGGCATATCTGGCTGCCGCACCATTGGGTCCCACACTGAATGTGAGCCAACAAGGCTCATCAGAAAGTTGTGGAAGAGCAATACCACCTTTCATTCTGCTAAGCTCTAGCAAGGTCTGAGTGGACAAACTGCATCAAGTTTTGGGCACAGAGTTTCATAAAAAATTTAAATGAACAGCAAATTACTGAGGGAAGAGCAGAGTAAATGATAATTTGTGTAAAAAGCAATGAGAAGGAAGAAATTACAATGGTCTTCTGATACACGCGTCAGAGTGGAATACACTCTCCAACTGTAAATTCAGGTAGGTGGTGACTTGAGGATGGACCTTATGATATACTTCTCTCAGTTATAAAGAAAAAAATTTATTTTACACATCTGAATTAAATACCAACAACAAAATGCTTTAACAGTAAAGACTTGAAAAAACTGAATCAATTTGTCTTAAAGGCAGCTGTAAAAACCTGTCTTTTACAACAGACCAGACAAACACCCTTCAGAAGTGGCATAGCTATAGAAGATCTCAGCATTGGGCTAAGACTATGTGACACAAAATTCTCTTTGTGTTCTTCTGTCTGCACTTTTTCTTACCACTCACACTATTTCTTTATGTATGAGAAACGTGAAAATACGTCATCTCAAATGTCTACTTACAATTTCACTACAGAAAGATAATATTCAACTGTGAATTCCCCACATACAGAGGAGATATCTTCCAGAGTCACTTGCTTATTTCAAACCCAAATTTGTGCATCTCCAATGTTATTTATAACAACACACGACCTTTATACACATACATACCTCATTTATCTTTCCATATATAAGTCAGAAAATTGAGGGGGGAGGTCTACCTCAACAAAATATACTTCTGACATATTAAAAAGAAAATGCTGGGGCAGAATCACAAGCACACAACTTATTATACCTTTTCCTGAACTCCAGTAGTAAAGCTAGTATATATTTGCCTACCATCAGAAGCAGATGTTCTTAGGAAGGTTTCTTGCTAAATTCTATTTGCAATTTTGAAGGTCCTTTCGGGTGCAATGATATCATATACCTCCAGAACACTGTCTCTCTCATTTTACATCAAATCCATTTTATCACTCAGACTGAAATATGTAGCTTACCTCATTCACACACCTACAAAAATACCATGACAGACAAGACTGGATAAGGAAGCAGCTTTGCTTTCTATGCACAGCTTCATCATGATCACACAGGTGTGGTGCAATTTCTTACTGTATATAGAGTTTAGCCCTAAAAGAACTTATGTATATGTGGTGCCACAGGAAAACCTTTTGAAATAATCACTTCGCAGAGACTCAGAAATAATTATTAGTGAAATCAGATGACAGTAGCAAATATTAACAGTGGACAAGATATAGGATATATCCTATATGGCTTTGAAGCCATGCTACACTCTTCATTAGGAAAATCAGGAATAGGTTTCTCCAAAATACACAGAGACAAAATGTTTCATTTTACTCTGTTTGCAATTACATCTCTGCCTACACTGCATCTGTTGGGAAAGTGCTGACGGAGAAGAGGGAAGAGGGCTTCCTCCTCCCTCACAAAACAAAACTTGGGGTTTGTTTCCTGCTGCCCTCCTGCAGAGTAACCTGTAGGTGGCATTTCAAGGCATTAACCGTCAGGTGACCATTTTGTAGATATTTGCAGTTGCAAACATTACAGCTCCAGATATTATACTGACAACAATAAAATAAGTGATAATAGCAACACCACCTAACTACTAAGTCATCCATCTTAGCAGACACAGCAGGTTTTCTTTGAAACAGTTTATAAACTTATCTAGGACAGACTTTAAGAATTTGCCTTCTACATAACAGGGGAAAAGCTGAGGGAAAGATTTGGCAACTGACCCAAATTTTAAAGACATTTGTATTCCAACACATGCATCACTAGTTCCTGTCAGGAAAGGGATTTTTGTTTCTTTTTCAGGTGTGGGATGAGGAATGGTATGGAGTTAGAAAAAGAGACAAAACATTTTAGCAGTCTGCAGAAGAATTTCTGAAAGTTTACTCACTGACAGCTTGGTCTTTTAAATGAGGGAAATGCACAGGTGAAACAACTACAAAGAGCAAAAGTGAGTGAAAATCCAGAAAACTCTGTTCCCAAGTATGAAGCCTACTCCTGTCATTTAGAAGGGCCAATGACAGATTATGAACAGCATTTCCCAATATATGACACAACCTTAGACAGAGAGCATTTGAAAGCTGATGGTAAATTTGAAAGTGAACTACTTCTTTCATGTAAAAGATTTATCACTCTGGTGACTAACCAGAAGGAGATCTGGGGATCACAACAAAAGACTACAGCTAAAGGCACAGGGAAGCAAAGGAAAGAAGGGGGAGAACCATAACCATTGACAAAGATAACAGTTTAAGATACCAAATCTCCATAAGTTATGTGAAATAATTATTGTTCTTGTCTTTTTTCCATTCTCTGCTCAGGGTAGAACAAGTAATTTAGGTACACTGACGTCTTTACAGAAAGAATCGGACTGTATGCCTGGCTGCTACTGCTACGATTTTTTACTTTTGGCTTTGTCTTTAGAGCAAAAAAGTCCATCTCCACAACCACAACCTCAGGATTAGATAAGGAAATCTGGCATAAAACCAATTTACAGCTGGTTACCACACGGCTTAACAGTCCAGCATTTTACTTCAACCGATGTTGTTTCATCTCGCATAGCATCCCTTCTCTTCTGCATAAGTGTGGAGTATTTTTAACTGAATCCACTGAGCTTTTCTCCAGTTAGAGGCCCAAGAGATCAGAGCAGCCAGCAGATGCTAGTTCAGACAAGCTCACCAGAAGGTAGGTGGGCACTGTGAAAGCTGCACCCAAACTTTGTAGCAACAGGTGATAAAAGACTGGCTTGCCCTTGAATTACACATTTAAAATTTTTACTTGAAAGATTGGCTTGCCCATGAAGACATGTTTAACATTTTCACTTAAAGAAGGCAGGAGAAAAAAAAAAACAAACCACTTAATTTGTTTTTTAATTCTCTCTTAGGCAAAAGCTCATGGATAAACTGTGAATTCTTCCTGCAAGTTTGACCACTGCCATTACATCTACCAGCAGCTCATCTTGCTGCTGCCATGTAGAGACCCTTCATCATTTCAACAGCTGTGTGCAAGAGAGCTGTTTGCAGGTAACAATGCTCCTCCCCACAACGGAAGCCTCCTGGAAGCACTACAGCACCACTTCAGCTTTTTTTCCTCCATATGCCACATGCCATGCCATGGGTGGCTCTTGAAAGACTTTCACTGCAGCCACTGAACTTGATTTGCCACTCTCCTTCTTCTCTTTACTGAGAAATAAACAAAATCTATAAAATCAATGAAGCCAGCATCACAAAGCAAAAGCTGGCAGACCTGGAACTGGCACACTTGGCAGGCAAGTGATTACAAAGGTGACAGGGGAAGG
>NW_010122208.1:228-5195 GCF_000699245.1 Pterocles gutturalis | reverse complement strand
TGAGAAAAGTGGAGTGTCACCATTTTCCCTTGAAGAATACATGAAAACGAATTTCAAACAATCACACAAAGGAAGTTGCCAGGAACCAGTTACAGTAACAGGGGAAATCAGCATTCAGAATTCCTATGGCTGTGATCAAATTATAAAGAATAAAATTAGTCAGAGAATATCAAATGGAATGGCACTTCATTTACTTTCCTTTGTTCTGCTTTCTTCCACTGAGAGAAATTAAAGTGTACTTTCTTTTACAAAAAAAGCCACAGGCAGCAATAGCCTGTGTATCTGCACAGATTTACAGCACAAGAGCTAACAAAAAGGAGATGTAGCATCTTTTACCTCTCAGTACTTTTGTGCAAACCCTGACAGCCTTGCTGCTTGAAACAAGCAAATTGCAGAAAATCAAAAAAAAAAGTCTGAAAAGGGGCTGTGTCAGAAACAATAAATGGTCATTTTCTGTTGGTGGAACCTTTAGGGGTCTGGAGAAAGAAGGTTAAGAAAAAAAAGTTCAACACAAATGTTAACATTTGATTAGGGATCATAGCTCATTTGCTCTCTGAACCAAGAAATTCTCCAGAGCAGGTACTTCATGCAGCCTGGTCTCTCACTCTTCTCCTTCAGTGAGACTAATATAGTTCTAGAGCAGAGACCAACTCTATTCTCTGCAGTTTTATTCAGAAGAGCAAACTATTGTGTTTCACCTTAAAGCATCTACTAAAATGTTGCATCACTGGAACAAAACAGACAGTACTACAGCAATTGGGCAGATGAGTGCTTTCTGTAGCTTGATGCCTAGTCGTGCTGGTTTGTGTGTCTTTTTGTCTTTCTGACGTTCATTTACTCTTCATTTAACTTTTCTGTTAAAGTTCCAGGCTCCCTTATGGCCTGAAGCCTCAATACTCCAAGTACACTAAGAACCAACTGCCAGCTCTCAATTTAACAGTGGGTTGACTCTAACTTCAAAAACCATCCCAGGAAACCACCATTACATAAGATAACAAGGCCATGAAATTCATGGCATCGTTATAAACTGTTAGCCAGCTGTTTTTCTTTCTAAAGTGTCTTTAATTTCATTTTATTTTTCCCTAAGTCACTACACAAATGTCATTGCCAAAGACTTATCTCTTACAAAGATGCTGGGACAGTACCAAAACAGCCACAAAAATCTAAACTTACTTTATAATCAGATTAAACAATGCCAAACAAGACAAATGATTATACTTAGCTTTATGCCATGGGCTTTCTAAGATGACCTAAATCACCATTCCCTTTCACATGTCCTATGCAACTGGACTGAAGCCTAAAAAAGATCTAGTTTAGAAACTTCCCATACCTTCCTCAGTTTCTGTTTGAAAATCTCTTGTATTCTGTTCTAGATCTGCCATTCAGAGAGTATCATAACTACCAATTAAGTTTCATTTCCCTTAATTTCATACAAGAAAAAATATATTCTATGCATATGATCTTCCTGTCCTTCAAAAAAATTTGAACATAATCATACATACAATACATATATCATGATGCACATATCACTTGTGTAGAAACCCTACTTTCCTAGTAGCTTTATTGTGGGCTACGGCTTGTTTGTTTCCACCTTTTTTGTGATCATGTTTCCCCTCCTTTTGCAACCTAAAAGTTGTGTAACATTCAAGCACTTTTATTTTCAAACTGTCCCTTAATCACCACCTCAAAGAACATCTGTAAGGCTGTTTACATGTAGACCAGCATAATTTCCAGCAGCTCTTATCTGGCACAAGAGACAGTCAGCATGGTTGACAGGCAAGTTCATCAAACATGCAAAAGTTTGAGGGCTTAATTTCTTCTGGTTTGCAGTTGTAAATTGTTTGCTCAGCCTATAATTCATTTTTCCAGAATAACATTCATTAAGCTTCAGCACAACCAACTTGAATCTCCAGGGAACATACACCTTCTCAACAATATACTGGACCTCAATAATGTTAAAGCCTGTAGTTGCTCATTAACAAAATCTTCCTTGCCTCCTCAAATTTTGATCAGGAACCTTGAATATTAAAGATTAACATACCTAACCCTGTGCATCATAGTCTTCTTAGACTGAAGTATAACCTTGGCTTATTCCTAAATTCAACTGTCTTTTAAAAAAAAAGCCACACATTAGCCAAGGCCATCTTGCATTCAGCTTTCACATTTTCCATTGTTTACTTGTTGCATGGAATCTCCCTTCAGCTGTTCTTTCACGTTTCTTCTAGTATGAACAAGTTACCTGTTAACCTAAAACTAGAGATTTGTTATAGATGCATGGAAAAAAATAGTTTCTCTTCAGAGATAGTACAAGAGCATTCCACCGAAATGCAGTACTGATCACTGCTACCGTCTGCAGATCAGCATGCACAACAACAACTACTCATGCTCCCAAATGAATACAGTCTTTTATGCCCTAGGAACAGGTCAATAACCAGAGACAAGCTGAATTAGTTGTTGTGTTACACAAGCAGGACAGTTCTACCCTCCCATTGCAGTCATTTACCAGGAACATTGAAATGAAACCATGCTCTAAGTTTTAGCAACACTATTCCCTGACACTTCTCCTTTACAGCACTAGCCCTAACCCATACCTGAAAATAACTTTTAGCTGGTACCTTCAATTTATGAGGCCACTTTAGAAAAGCACTGCTGAAGTACAGAAAGCTTGTCTGTATTTTAGACTCTTTCATTCAAAGGTATTATTGAATGATAGTTTAAATAGGAGACTTTTCCACAGGATAAAGCCTGTTAGTCCTCAGAACCTGATCACACCTTCCAAAGATTTCTGCACAATCACAAAATCTATGGGGTTTTTATTGCATTCTTTTCCAAACAAAAATAACAATTATTGGCAGCATAATTCAAAGGCAGCGCATGTTTTTAATGCTACTTGCTAAGAACCACCCCCAATTCAGTCAGACAACTATCAGAAACACTTGTAAAATGCGTATTCAGGTTTTGCTGGGACAGCGCTAGTTTCTCCTTATGAAAGAGGTCATTACCACACCTCTGGAAAGGGAAAAAGGAGAGTAAATACACTTCCTTTGCTCTCCAGCAAAACTGCTGTGCTCCCCTCATCCCATAGTGCCTGAGGAACCTGAAATCTTGAAGTTTATTATTCCAACAGTAAGACAGAACACAGTCATCTACTGAAAAGAGTGTTTAGAAAAAATGAACATTTAAAAAAAATCTAACCTAGTGTAAAAGTCATAGAATCCACTTGTTTTCTAACTCTAAACAACTGTAATCAAGCCTACATAAGGGTCTTACCACATCAGCTTGAAGACAGGGCTCATGGGAGACCATGCCCAGATTCAAACTCTTCAACAAAAACCTCTCAATTACCTCCCCTATTTTCATTTAGAAGTGCTCAATAATGTTTTGTTTCTCTATTGTAAGGGATGAGAATCTTCCACAAACCCTCTATTTGGCTAAATTATCTGCTTACAGATAACAGCTAAATTATTTAAGGCTGTATACTTCTGAGGGCTACAGGAAGACATTCCAGAGCTAATTTATCACTGCACTATTGGGACTATATGAAGTGAAAGGTAATGGCCTGCAAATAAATATACAGCTATTTCAGTGACAATACCCAAGGGACTGCTGTTAGCTCCTGATGCAAACACAAAGCAAAGAAGCGAAATTCCACTGAGAGACATTTCCCCCTCGTCCAAAAGAGGAAAATGTTGTGCTTGACAACAAAAAAATAGTTGGGAGGAGGAAATGTTTTGGGTAATCTGTAACTTTTATTATGCCTCCATCTTAATCTCAGAGGAACCTAAATATTAAGTGAGTGATTTACATCTAAACTCTGAAGTTTAAAATTTGCTTTCAGTAACAGAAAGGAAGAGGAGAAAGACATTTGCCTCAACTAGTTTGCAGTGTTGGAACTTGCAGCAAATGAATAGTCATCTTTGTAGCATACAATAACAGAGAATATTAACCCAGAGAGTTACAGTATTTGATATGGAACATTCAAAATTAAACATGAAGGCTGACTGATTAGTTCAGGGTTAACAATGCATTCTTCCTTAAAAGAAAAAGAAAAAAAAGAAAAAAATGTAGTTCAAACTGAGTCCAAAGATAGCAGGTGACAGCAGCAACCTCAGATGACTGTTCTAGGACAACATCCCAAAACCTATCACAATTAAGCACTAATTGGTCAGCAGTCTCAGCAGAAACGCCAAGAATTTAGCAAGCATTGAAAACCAAAGCCTCTGCCTCTCCCCAGGAAGGATGCTCTATTCACGTCAGAAACCTGAAACACCAATGCAGAGATGCCAGCACTTCCCTATTAGCACAACACTGGGCCCACAGATACAGGGCTCACCAGCAACTAGGGAGCATCTACAGCGTCAGCAGCATTTCGATTTGTCATTTCACTTGCAGCACCTACCATAAACCAGAAACCATCAGTAAATGTAGTTCCACTATGACTATGAAGAATTGCTTTCTCTAGCGCAACACAGGACATCAATTATCAAGAACACCATTGACATCTTCCACCCACATTCAATTACCCAGCTATGTAGGACTCGGTAAATTACTTCTGCTCTGAAGGAAAATGCTTTGCAGCAAAGTATATCAGAGTGCCCGGCATGAAAACGTCACAGGGCAGCCAGAGAGCCACGCAAGTCTGCAAGTAGTGGATATGAAATAGGAAGCTTGCAGGGTGACTATGGAACATGAAGTCTCCTAGCAGTTTGTCTTGATTAAAAACAGAGGGGAAGGCAAAAGGGAGGACAGAACTCTTCCAGAGTCTCTGATGACTACCAGCGACAGGACAGCTTCAAACAGCACTATTTTCCAAGCTACGTAGTGAGTGCAGGTTTCTTAAAAATAAGCTCAAGTGATCTCCATGAGTCAGAAGACAAGAAAAATCATCAGTTATCAAGACAGGAATTGGTGAAGCACTATGCTGGTTTAGACACTTATTGCTTCAGGACTTCATGAATCTGGGCAGC
>NW_010122208.1:0-215 GCF_000699245.1 Pterocles gutturalis | reverse complement strand
GAGGAAAAAAAAATTGCTCCCTGAGAAACAGCAGCAATCAAAAAGCACTGTTGTAAAATACTGCGGTAAGATGGTCTCATGTATCAAATATTGATCCAGCTCCTGTAAACACATGAAGTTCATGGAAGTCAATTTTCCCATTAATCCTGCATTAATGCATTAACAGAACTACCCCGTATTTTATATTCACAGAATCATAGAGGTTGGAAAAGACC
>NW_010122207.1:0-5464 GCF_000699245.1 Pterocles gutturalis | reverse complement strand
GTCCGAGGGGGCGGGGTGGGAGTGGGGATCTATAGGTGTCCAGGGAGGGCCGTGTATGGGGTTTCAGGGTCCTATATGCAGGTCCTGAAAGTCTTGAGGGGAGGGTCTCAGGGACCTATATGTATCAGTCCTGAGATGTATATGCTGCATGAGGAGTGTTTCTATAGGTTCTCCATATAGGGCCTGGAGGGGCTTGTATATAAGGCCTGAAAGACCTGTACATAGGGTTTCAGGGGTCTATATATATAGGTCCTGAAAGGTTTGTGGACAGGCTATGAGGAGTGTAAATATAGGTCCTAGGGGCTTATATGTAGGATCTGAGGGGCTTGTATATAACATCTCAGGGGCTTACATATAGGTCCTGAAAGGAGCCTCAGGGGTGTGTATATATAGGGTCTGAGCAGCCTATATAAATGGGGTCTGAAAAGTCTGTACACAGGGCTTGAGGGGTCTATATGCAGAGCCTGAGGTACCTATGTACAGCTTTAAGGCATCAGTGTAAAATGTCCAGGGGGCTAAGGCCTATAGGGCCTATAGGTCCCTAAGACCGTCTATAGGGTCTGTGGGGGTGTGAGCCCTTGGCCATTTCTCCCATCCCCTATTGAATCTCTCCAATTTCCCCAGTGCAGAAAATGTGATTTTTCTGGAGCTGATCACTGAAACTGCAAGCTCCTCAGCAGTGGATGAACAGAACTATGGTTACTCGGCTCCAGCCCCATGTTAGCTATGTCTTCTTGTTTCTGTGGGGTTTTCCTCCCTAGGCTAGTGAATTGACAAAGAAAATCTTCATGGGAGGGTTTATTTTTCCCAATGAACATTTTACAAAACACTGAGGGAAATAGTTCCACCAAACTGCCAGCTTGGCATCTCCCATCACCACCAAATTCTCAGAGCCTGGGGAGGGCAGGGAAGGGCTCAGGGTGATGCCCGCAGGCAGGAGACCTCTTTTAAGATAGAGAAGATATTTGTGCTGCTGCTGCTGTGAGATCGTGTCCTTCAAACTGCCCACAGCACTCCTCCCTGAGTGGAAGGGGCTGCCTGTCTGGGGATGCAGAGGAACCGAACCTGGGGTGAGAAAAGAATTGGGAGGGGAAGGAGGGAGGGAGGAAGGAGGCAGAAGAGAAGAGGAAGGAAAATTACATAGCATCACATTTCCATGTGGGAACACTCCCCAGAGTGGTTTCATCTCCTCCCATGAATACAAAGTTGCTTGGATCCTGGGTGCAGGGTCCCATCGTGCATTCCCTGACCCTGGTGCTGGCAGTAGAGCTGGGAGGGGTGCAGGGGCCAAGGGGACACTACGGCAGAGCAGTGGCTGCTGCAGGCCGCTGGTGATTTCAACATCAGAAATCACTGAGAGGCTCATGTTGCTGTTTTAACCCCACCTTTGAAAAGACCTTAATTTATTATTTAGGGTGCATTAGCCCCCCAGGAAATTTGGTGTCTCTTTTTTATGAGAACGAGGGCAGCGGCAAACATTCCTGCCTGTGAGAAGAAGCAGGCTGCAAAGCCACAATGGTTTTATCCATCCTTCCAGTGCTTCTCCCTGTGCATGTGGGGCAGGGACCTCCCTGGGGGGGTTAAACACCTCCACAAGCCCTGGGGCTCGTCCGGGCTTGGGGAGACCCTGCGACAACAGGGGCGTCTGGCAGGAGCACACCCCTCCCACCTTTTAACAGCAGTGGGTGCTGACCAGAGGTGCAGAACACCATCAACTTTTCCATGCAGGATTTATTGGGTAGGGAAGCAGCACTGAGGGCATCACACCAGCCCAGCAGTGCTGGGATTTCAGTTAATCTCATGTGCTAATAAGATTTAATTATCAGGAAAATGTGTGCCTGAACATCGCACCTGAAAGGGGTTTTCTGGGACAGCAATGGAGCTGGGAATGAAATGAGACACCTCAAAAATAAATGTGGCTGGGTGTCATCAACAACCAAGCTTTGGGGAAATCAGCATTGTCCCCGCAGGACAGAGCGATGCCCGAGGGTCCTCATCCCAAACAATTCCCACGGCAACAGGGGAACGTCGTATTTTTTAGCCTTTGCTCAGACAAGGCAGTCCCAAAATGTAAACTTGAGGGCTGATTTGTGACCCAAGGGAGGGAGCTCAGCTATTTTTTACAGGGTCGTGGGTAGGCACATTGGTTGCTGGGGCTGTGCCCGGCAGCTCAGGAATGGGATGACAACAGGAAGCGAAAATGAGAAAGGCACGTCTGGGTCATGTGCACCTTGGCATCTCAATCAAAGGGAGGTTTTGCTTCTGGGGAGGCTAATTTTAGGTATTTTAATTTTAGTTCCTTCCAGATGCCTCTTAATCTGGCTCTCTTCAGGATTTAGTGAACCCCCCCATTAAAAAAATATGTTTTCCAGAGGCATAAATAGACAGCGATTGCTCTTCAGGAACACGTGAGGCTGCTGAATCCTGCTGGTGCCCTTCTGCAGTGAAAGCACCACAGGGATTTCTAGGACCAACCTTTGGGCGAGGCTTAAGGTGATGCCAGAGAGCCTTGTTGGGGTCACTGCGGGGCCAGGGTGCGGTGGCACACAGAGGTCTGGCCACCACTGATGGAGACACCGGACCCTGAAAGGCGATGGGAGGAGAACATGCCACGGTGAGCAAATTCTGATGTCTTTGGGTAATTTGGGGTTCACGGCCGAGGTCCTGCTATGGGACAGGGACCATCATCCTGCCCAGCACATATCCTTCATCAGCAGGTAGACTCTGCCCCTGATCTCAGGGCTGTGCTGTGTTCTCTGCATCAGTCTGAAAGTACCAACCTTGCCTCTGAATAAAAGGAGATAAAGATGCACTTGGACCTGGTATCCTCCTGAATTTCCTCCTCCACCCACGCCTGATGTGCCTGCAGGATTCTGCACGCGCATCGAGCTCCGCATACAGATTTTGCAGCTATCACAGTCCTGGACATCTATAGGGATAAAACAGGGTAAATCCTAAATTTAAATAACACAAAGAAAGTGATGAGCCCATGGACTAAGAGACCATTTGGGTTTATTTTGTTCCTATCCAGCTTATTTAATCCGAGCACTTTGGGGCTTGCTGAGGTCTCAGCCAAAGCGTTGGGTTTGCCTAGGGCTCATCACACAGCTCATCACATGCTCTCTTTCTCTTAAATCAGTATTTTCTTTGCAGGAGGACAGCATCCATGCCTCTGTCGACATTGTCGGGATGGCTGGTGGGGGTTTGAGGCTTTAGCTTTCCACTTGGGTCTTTCCCATAGCAATAATATTAATTGCAAACGCTGGCGTGCTTTCCCCCATCAATTCTTCTCAGGAGCAGCTTTCCAGTATTCAGCCACCTGTAATTATAAGTACCAGGAGGAAGCCTCCTTAAATACATTATTTTATTTAGGTTTACCAAGGGTGGAAGTTGCTTCTAGCAGGGAGCCTGGAGCTGTTTGACCTCAAAAGATGGAGTTTAATTTTGGTGCCGATATCCTCCCCCCTTTCAGCCCCTGCACTCTTGGAAGCTGTTCCCTGCTGGCTCATTTAATCGCGCGGGGTATTGATCTCCCGGCTCCCGTTTACTTCCCATTTCTGTGTGCTGTAATGGGGGCCCACGTGCTCAGCGCAGGTTTGCTAATGAATTATTGCCCTTTCTGCCACGCTCAGCCTTTGCTGCAGCCTGGCTTCCCCCCACCTCTGTCAAATACTCCCTGGCAATGTTTAAACTCTGCCTAAAAATGTGCCAGATCTTCTTTAAATAGAAATAAATATCTAAATATATAATCTGAATGGCTGGAGGAGTAGGGAATAGGAGAGAGTAGCTGGGGTAGGTCTGGAATCCCAGGGTCTGCTGGATGTGCCCATCCAAACCCCCCGTAGGACACCCTACGGGGAGGGCAGCAAGGGCTCATCCCAAATCCATCTCTGCTCATCCATCCAAAAAAAACCCCAAGTGTTGGGTTGGGCAGCTTATGGCACAATGAGATGGCTCAGCCCCGAAGCGCTGCTGGGGCTGCATCCTCTGCCCTCCCCAGGACCTTCCCCATGCTAGCCACTTCCTTCCTCCCCCTTTCCTGCCTTTCTAATCTCACTTTTCCAGCTCCTCTGGGCTGTGTTAACCCCAGTTTTGCCATTTTGAGCCTCTCAAACCCATTGTGTGGGGATGCTGCAAGCTGTACTGGGGAGAGGCTGATGTCCCCACAGAGGGACGTCCTGTCTGTGGCCCATGAGGTGGCTCTTCGGCTGAGAGGTGCATGGGAGCATATCTTCCAGTGTGGAAGAGCTGCTGCTGCAATAGATCTCCTTGATCTTGCAAGGATAAGCAAATAATTATTGAAGTGCTAAACATGCTACGATAGAAAGACGATAGGTAAAACCTTCCAGAAGGATACAGTCAAGACACGATGGATTCAACCACATTTTTCCAAACAGCAAAGAGAAGGAAAGGAAAACCCATCCTTGCAGGAAAACCTAGTCAGAAAGGAGCCTGTAGCTTTGCAAACTGTCTTGGGAGGCTTTGTGTGGAGAACTGCTCAGGGGTGACCTATGGGGCTCCACAACTAGGTTGCCTGGGGAAAAGTAGAGAACAACCCTTTGGCATCTGAGCAGACGTGAAGGCAGCACTTGGGAAAGGAAGGGGAAGGGGAAAGGGAAGGCAGCTGGCGGGAGGTAGGGATGGAAGGAGGAAGGCACTGGGGTGCCACCATGGTGTGTGTGATGGCTGAAGCACATCCATGTCACCCCATCACCTGGTCATGCTTATCTCTGTATTTTTAGAAGGTCTTGGTGGCAAACAGGGGTGGTAAATAATAGCCAGAGCCCCTCAGCCCACATGATCCCAATGATTTCAGCAAACTCCAGCCTTGTCAGAATTTTCTCACCATTAATTTCCAGTGACTCTCCTTCCTGAACATACTTCTCTCCTCACTTCCCAGGAGAAGGTGCATCCCGATCGCCCCACGCAGCGAGGACTCGGCCTCCTCAACTTCAAAAAATACGACAGGATCCCAGCTGCTTTATGCCAAGGCACTTTGTTTCAGTCTCAGACATAATGATATCGCCACACGTGTGAACTGCTTGTGCATTAATATTCTTTAAAGCTCTATTTCCTAACGAGCAATTCTGGGGCCACTTCCAGTATTAAAAATTATAGGCTCATTTCTCTTCCACACTATTCCTTCCCGGGAATTAAAAAGGAGCAGTATTGTAACAACTCCCAGGCTGAAAGGAAAAGTCTTTTATAAGAAAAATAACTGCAGTAAATCACTCAAGTTATTTCCATAAGAAATAGCTGAGCACATATTGCTTATTTAGCCCAGATGCTGCAAGGTCTGTGCTGGTGGCCCGGCTCACCATGTATGCATGTACGTCTCTCTCTCTGCAATATAAATACATATTTCTTTTTATTGTCACTCACTTTTTATACTTTTTATTTATTGAATCTGCCACGGGAGAGGGATGCCACTTTGTCAGAGCACCCCAAACCCCCGCACCCCTTT
>NW_010122206.1:0-9334 GCF_000699245.1 Pterocles gutturalis | reverse complement strand
CTGCCCTTACAGTGGGGAGGGATTTACGTGGATGAAACTGTTTCCACAGACTGCTTGCTCTGGCTTTGTTAGGCATTGGGTCATGGTCTATTGCCCATGTTGATGTAATGATATATGTCAACAGGATGACACAAATGTCTCACTGAAGATGAGCTGTCTTTGAATAATTTGGCCAGTCTCTTAAGTATGTATGTCATTTTCATCATCATTTATTCCCATCTTCTTGTTCCATTTTTTTAAGCCCATCATGTTTAATACAGGCAGAATAAACTGAACTCCTCCATTCAGTTTTGACTTAGGACATTTTGTCTACTTGTCATAAACTGAAATAGCGGTCCCATTTTTTCTTTAAAGCTCCTTTTCCTAAAGACAGCTTTCAGTATTTAAAGGACTGCACCATTGCTAATTTGTCCAACTGAGAAGAAAGTCCCACCCTTTTGCTTGTGAAGCTGAAGCTGTGAAGTTGAGCATGGCCCACAAGCGAAGGTATATTAAGCAGCATTGCAGATATCAGAAGCAGTGAGTTTAGTGGTGGCTTTCGAGTGGCAGTGCTCTCAGGACAGTGTGTAACCAGGGCTAGGGAACTACCTTTTTCATCTATTTCTTGGTGTATGGCTAGAGTGGAAATCATCAAGTCTATGCTACCGTTTATGCCATTCCCTTACATGGTTAAAAATATCCCAGGCTGTATTTGAAATCCATAGCCAAGTACAGTGTGAGTCAGAGCTTGACTAGATGCCAGTGAACAGCTGCATATTTTGGACTATGGTTGAAAGCTCTGAAGCCAGTGCACCTATCCTGCCACACAAAAGATCCAAAAAGGGAAAAAAAAATATGTCCGTATGCGAGTCAAAATATTGAAAGGGAACACATAATGAACTTGTGTAGGCCATTGAAATTGAGAATGTACATGATTTGTTAGCCTGTGTCAATACTTCTTTCATTAACAAATGGCTTCAGAATTTGAAGCTTCAGCCCACCCAAAACCTATTGAGGCTGGTGCAAAGGTTCCGTAACACTCAGCTTTAGTCAGACTTTAAGCAACAACATAATTACTGGGCACAGTTATCTACACTTAAACTGAGTGATAAATCACTCTATAATTGTTTTCCTTGTCTCTTTTTTTTCTCCTCATGTGCTGAGCTATGTTGAAATGTACTTGGACATGTTTAGTTGTTATTGTATATCTCATGAAAGACTAAGTAATTTCTAACAACATATTCTTTTGTTAGGTTATAAATTAATAATTGTGAGTTGTTAGAAGAAGTAACAGTTCTCTAATTTGGTTATTTGAAACAGAAAGCAAAATAATTCTATTCAACAGTGGTATATAAAGAATAGCACAAACATAAATACTATACTGGGAAGGTTAGATTCAGTTTTTCTGAGTTATCTTCTTACTATAAACGTATATGTTATTTTACAGATTCAAACTAAAAAAAAAGGTTACTACCTCAGAGAAATTAGATTCTGGTTAGGACCTTCAAAGTTTTAAATATTAAGATTTAAGAAATGTCCATGTTTTCATACTATCTTAGGATAAATGTAAATTCGTCTCTGCCTTTGTTTGCATGTGCTTAAGAAGAGCCTTAGGGTGTTTCTTTGATTTGAGGTTTCAGAGTATGTGGACTTAAATACTGCAGCAGCACTTTAAAAATAAGTGAAATTAGAAAAGAGTGTAGATAGTAAAAAAGAGAGCATTTAAACTTCAATAACAGAATATTCCTGATAAGAGTATTTGATGGAGGAAAAGATAGAAAAATTAATCTTTTATAGCTGGTAGAATTCACATGAGAAAGAAATTTTAAGTTTAAGAAATCAGATATATGATGAAGGGTAATTCTCTACATAAAGAGACCAGAACGGGCAGAGTTAAGGACATTCTAAGGCTATCCAAATAAACAGGTCAACACAGGTTAAAAGGAGGTTTTGTAAAGATTTGAAAACAAAGATGAAAAAAATGAGTGGGACATCAGAAAAGAGTGAAACCCAAGGATATGGCTCAAGTAGAAAACTGACACATTCAGAAACAGTTTATATACAACTGTTGCTCATTCAGACTTTCACAGGTTTCAGTCTTAAGGGTATTACTATAGTCAAATTTTCTTCAGTAGCATAAGTAATCCTATGGCTGGCGTTGTCTTAATCCAGAAAATGGACACAAATGCATATTCCAAAAATAGCCCAGTCTAAAGGCTTGAATTATCTCCTTACAGCTTTCTGCCTACATAGTTAATGCCAAGACCATAGGTAGGTAGATAAGAAAGGCTCGCACCCTGGACTCCTGGGATCAACTGAGCAACATCACTGACAGTCAACATGAGATTCTCAGAAGGGCAATGGCCAGGAGTGTAGCAAAACAGCCATCATGTTTGGTGGCTCTCCCCAGACTGTTCTGCTTTGGACATGGGGGACAGGCTTGCAAAACCACATTCTGCTAAGACTAAGACATAATCTACTATGAACTAAAGTGCCTTCTGAATTGCTGTATTTTGGCCTTTTTGTGCAAGTTTTTTTTATGCAAACTTAAGCTGTACTAAAATATCTACAGAGAGGAACAGTAGGAGATGAAATGCATACATCAAAAGATTAAGAGAAATATGTTAAAAATGGTGGGGAGAATTTAGTGCTAAAAGCACACCAAATCACAAAAGTAAAAAAAATATATTTAAATCCTCATATGTGGAAATTCTAGTTTGATACAGAAGCCAAGATCAAGTCTAGTCAATCAGTCAACCCCATTTTACAGAGGTTTTCTTCCTTTTCTTTAATCTGCAAAGAATTTAAAGCCTCAAGATTTACCAGCACTCAAATGAGAGAGACAGATCTCGACAAAGTGGACAAATATTAGAGATGGATAAAATAGTTAAGATAACATAGGGATCAGCCTGAACCTTCACTAAAAAAGCAGATGGAGTTTTTATGATAATTGAATGTGTACAGTTAATTTCATTTTTTCTTCAGTATCATGCATATCTGCACTAATTCCTCAGTCTGGGACCAGAAGAGACAGTGCAAAAATACTATGACTAAGACAACATTAATAATATTTCCAGTGGGAATGGAAGAAGACTGCATGAACATTTTTACAAGTAACTTTTTTCTCATGGGATTTCCAGTATGGATATTTTTAAGCAATGGGGAGTTCGGTTAACTTAGAAATAAAATCTGAACAAACATTCAGACTTTTGGAAGGCTGAATTTAACCTCCTCACCCTTCCTTTCTTTGCTTTTGATGTCTATCTAGCACATGAAGAACCAACAGGAAAAAAAAAAAAAAAAAAGGAAGGAGGAAGAAAAAAGAGAATTTCACATTCCTATATTTTGGCCAGCACATTCCTTGGGAGCATAAGTGAGGTGATTCAAAAATGCAAAAACTTTGGAATTTATGTGATTTTGGCATGTTTAGCAATGTGCTTTGGATGCATTAAAAAGAGTGCTTAAAGGGCATGCACTTTTTTTGGGGGGTCAGTTTGATCTGTTTAACTCTTCAACCTCCAACGTCCTTTTCCGTAGATTACTCTGAATTTAAAGTCACATAGAAGCACCTATAGACATCACATCATGCTGCTGTTCAAGTGCCTGTCAGGGAGAAGTGGCAATGAACATGATACAAGACATATAATGCATGGAAGAGAGATGGCATTGTAGCTGAGACACAGGGTTAAGGGCCAGGAGCCTTGGGTACAACTCCCAGCTCTGCCCCAAACATCCTTGTGACCTTCAGCAAGACACTTAAACTCTCTGAACCTCATCTGTAAATAATACTTCTTTTTCTCACAGGGTTGTTGTGAGGTCAAATTAATTATTAGCTGTCAGGCATTTTGCCATCCCTGTACAGAAGGCACTATAAAATACACTTTATTCCATTTGTGCTGAGATGAAGAGGGTGCAAAGAAAGGGGAAATCTGTGAAAGAGATCAACACCGCCTCCTACCACTCCCAACAAAAAAAAACAAAACTAAATTATATGGACCAGCTACCCTCCTACACTTTGACCTGTTGACTCCCTGCACCACTTTCACATATGCTGGAATTCAGTCCTTCCACTTTCCTACTGTGTTCCCCTTTCCCACCCTTCCTCCTGTTCCTACTTGTACAGGTGCTGAAGTTCCAAGTACCCCAAGTTTGCCAGATTAATTTAGTTCAGATGTAGGTCTTTTATCTGGTCATTCTCTGATTCTACTGAGTTCATTTGTAATGTTTCCATTGCAAAAGGCAAACCTGTGGCCAAAAAAAATCTACATTTCTTTTCCTACTAGCATGCTTCAGCTCTTCTGGCCAGTATCCACTAAGAAGGCCCAGCAAGAAGAAAAAAAATGTTCATATAGGGTTACTCATAATGTTTAAAACACCCCTATAAAATAATATAATCCCTAGTTAAAAGTCCACATATAGTAGTCTGAAAATATTTTATGGTAGATCATATATTTTTTATTT
The DNA here is from genome assembly GCF_000699245.1 of Pterocles gutturalis. NCBI lineage: Eukaryota > Metazoa > Chordata > Aves > Pterocliformes > Pteroclidae > Pterocles > Pterocles gutturalis. The sequence goes on along the minus strand of NW_010122206.1, from coordinate 4,894 downwards.
TCTACACGCACAGCTGATCTTCCATGTTAAAATTTAGCAGGATTAAGTTCTGCATCCATTTCAACTTTGTGTGATGTTTTTGATTGGTTATACACCATAAATGTCAAAAAGAACGCATCAGGAGTGAGCCCCTGGCTGAAATTAATTGGATTTCCAGTGCTGATTTTTTTTTCTTTTTTTTTTTTTTTTCCCTTTTTTTCCTAACAGAAGTGGTTCTTTCAACATAGCTTCTTTAAAGTCTATGTGACCAAAATAAAATCTTTATTTGCAATGAGCGTGTTTGAATGAAGATACCTCAGTGACTTTTTTAGAAAACTTTAGAACTTCCTGTTTGTGATACATGCAGATCAGTATTTTCTTTGCTGTTTCTCTGTTTGAATAGGAGGCAAGTAGTGTCTTTTTAGAAAGATATCAATTCTAGTCATGTGATTCCCATAGTTAAATTACACTAAAAATGACACCTAATTTCTTGTCTGAATGTATCTCCAAACATTGGTCTTGTTATATCTTTTTATGGTAAAATAAAGTGTTGTTTGCTATCAGAAATCCTTACACATGTAGACATTTCAACTGTAACCAAGAAACTTCTCTTTCTGAATTTCTTCGTGGAGAATCCAATGAGACTGACCTTTAGTTTATCACTACAAGGCATACTTTCCAGTTCCTAGATTCATTCTTGCTGTTTTTTTCAGAAATATTTAAGGGGTTTTTACATGTAAAGAAAGATTTTCTTAGATCATTCTGTGCTGAAGGGGCTGTCTACTGTTCCCTTGGCTACCAAGTGCAAAGCTTCTTTTTTCAAGCACTTACATTCCTGCATATGATACTATAAAACTGTTAACTCAGAGAATCATTAAGATTTGTGTGCACTGCTGCTGCTGAATGGTAGGCTTTAGTCTCCCAAATTATCCGTGGACCATATTCACTGATCAAATTTTCATCAATGTGGATTTATTAAGTTAAAAACTACGGAGAAGGAAGTGATAAAAAGTATAGGAATAGACTGGAACAATATATAGAATAACACACATGCCATGTAATAGCTGGTTATAGGCAGTAAACCCATTCTCCCATTTATTTTAGCTTCTGAACTGGTTAGCTGCATTAGTTATAGGTAGTTTATTTTGGCATAAAAACTGATGTGAAGACTCGTTATTCATTTTATATCAAAGCAGAGTGAGAGAGAATTTGGGAGAGGAACAGTCATCATTTTTCTCTCACGGTGACTGATTCGAAAAGGTCATCTGGCGATGTTTTCCTTAATGTTATCAATCAGACATTTAGAACTGGATTTTCTAAACTTGGCCTCCTGTTTACAGCCACACAATATGCACACAAAAGCATCCCTGCATGCTAGAAGATAATTGCACTCACAGCACACATACTTAAGTATGCAAAATGGCATAAAAATAGAACTAAATGCAGTATAAGGAAAGGACCAATAACAAGAAAGGAATTAAAAACGGAGAGTTTGGGTGGACAGCGTACAATTCTTAATAATAATAATCTTAATTTTCTTAATAATAATTAGTTTTCAGGTTACTGCCTCATTCTGAAAGGACTGATGTTGGTATTTTACATGTGCCATAATTTTCTCCATTTTTATTTATGACTATTCTGAAATTTATTTTTTTTCTTCAGAATCCAAGCTAGATTTTGCAGAATTTCTTATTTTCATTATTAGATCACTCCCTTCCTAATAGGTCTCATAAAAGTAGCTTTATGTTCCTCCATGTATCTAAACAACATTATATCCAACTCTTCAACATAAGCTTTCTGAGATAAGGAAGAATCATTTCTTATCTACAGGTGCCTAGCACCAGAGGCAATTCAGGAGCTCTTCCTGAGACAAAATAGAGAACAGTGAAGCCAATTAATTTTTAAAATGCATTGGAAAAGTGGTGCAAAAAGAATGAGGCACCCAAAGTAAGGGAATTGAAGTCAAAGAACTCGACTTGGTTATTTTTTTTTTCAGTACTAAGGCTGACACCAATGCTTGCTTTCACCTTTCAGTCACAGGTCAGAAGGTTAGAAGTGATTTTTGTTGAGAGACTAGTGTGAGATGAGAAGCCACTCATTCTGTCTGTAGCAGTTCCAGCCACAGTGCTCCAGGCTCCGGCATGTAAACCATTTGAACCATTGCTACTCTCACTTCTGTCCTCCCATTCCCATCCCAACTCCATACTCTTTCAGAGTTTTCCCTCAGTGACAAGGCAAGATAACCCAGCAGTTCAGATACATTTTGCTGGTTCTCTGCAGGGCGATGTTCTGTGTGGTTGGCAAAAGTGGGAAGACACAGATCATAGAACATATGAGCCCTGCCAGGAATGCTCAGTCAGGAGAATTTCTTCCAGCTAAAACACAGTAAAATTTAACATACAACAAACTGGATACATTAATCTTCAAATACTGTTTGCCAGAGAGTCTAAAATCTCCTGCACCTAATCCAGCGCATGTCCTACATTGAATCATAGGTTAAGTCTACTAATCCCTTTGTTACGGATTTGTACATTGAAGGCTCCAATCAGTCTTGCCTCTGTTGAAATAATAATGTGTTGGCTGCCTAATAAACTGGGGACACCTATGTTTAGATAGCAATTTTACATAAGTAAGCATTTTTCCTTTTGTAATCCATTGAGTTCAGTGTATAACCTCATCATATTGCAGATCTTATATTGTTCATAGTTAGAATGTTCCAGCTTGCAGCCTAAAAGTAGGTTTTTCAAATACAAGTTTAAGACATCTAAACATACTGCCTGCTTTGAGAACAGCTGAGTTATTCAATCCTAGTGCAATTTACAGGTGATTAGTATCTTTGCTTATACTTTTGTTAAAACCCCACACATCTAGGCACCTTGTTCCCTGCATCCCTAACACGTGACTACAGCCTCCAGGCTTGGAAGACTCCATTATTATCATAAAGTGACTCCAGTCTCCAGCAACTTTGTACCCTGTCTGTATTTAACAATTAACAATCAGAGTTCATTGGCATTTTGTAAACAATGTCGTGGGATATGAGTTTGTTCCACGTTTTAATGGTGGGCCTGCTTTCAGATACCTGCCTGTTCATGTAAAAAGGGAATCATGCCAACGAGAATTTTTCTATCTGACAGATTTCAATCCTATCTTTTGATTTTTATTTTATTTTATTTTATTCTATTTTATTTAATTTAATTTCATTTCATTTCATTTTGAAAACTCTTTAGAAAATGCTTGCTCTGAGGTTATTGAAAGGGCTGCTCTGTGTGCGGGAGTTTTCATAGTAACAACAAAAGCATACATGCACACACACAAAATAGTTGAAGGAGAAAAAGGAAAAGGAAAGGAAAAAGAAAAAGGAAAAGAAGAAAAAGAAAACAAAAAAGGAAAAGAAGAAACAGAAAACAAAAAAGGAAAAGGAAAAGAAGGAAAAGGAAAAGGAAAAGGAAAAGGAAAAGGAAAAGGAAAAGAAGAAAAAGAAAGAAAAAGCTTGAGAATGCTCCTTGAGGTTTCAAGCCCAAGAACTTTTCTTTGTTTAAATCTTATTACATTCTTGGTATTGTATCCCCAAAGTATTAGAATTAGAAGAAAATATGCTACTCTTACATGCAGGAAAATGACATGTACTTTACAGGTCCTTTATCTGAATTAAGTTCATGTGTTTCTGTAAATGCTGAGGTAGTAATAACTTCAGCTTGGACTTGGCATGACATCCACCTTTTTCTCCCTCCCTTTTTGGAACATGACTTCATTAAGGATGACATTTCATGCACTAATATATAACACAACATACAAAATCACCAGGGTAACTGAAACAGAGAGAGAGAATAGAAGGAACTGTTGGTGTAAAACAGCCTTTAAAATGAGTATGCAAACTCAGACATTGGCAGGTTTTGGAATGGGTAACCTGTCTTGTACCCAGAAGGGTCTTGGTGTCCTCTGCCTGATGAAGAGCTAGTGTCAAGTGCCAGAGCACGGGAAAGGAAATGTTAACCTGCTTTAACCATCAGAAAAGAGAAAAATATGGAGTTTAAGAAAGCGGGAGAAAAAGTGAAAGAAAGAAAAAAACCACATAATTTCTTGATTCTGCTTAAAAAAAAAAAAAAAAAGAGGGCAGTGACGCAGTCTGCAGTATTTTGTGCAAAACTGATGGTTTTCCTATCAAAATCTTCTTTATCAGGAGAGATAGAAAAGCAAGATAGATAAACAAATTCCAAATGTGACTCTAAAACGAATGTAAGAACTTCCAAAGAATGCTACAGAATGAGCCTTTCTGGCAGCTGTAACCCACAAATGCCTGGCAGCTTACTTGAGCTGACATTTGATAAGTAAAAGTGGTAAATAAATTAAGCAATCATAATGAACAGCAAGGCAACTCCTGCATAATTAATAACCATTTTACCAAGCTCAGGATAAAATCTGAAAGGAAAAGAAGTAATTATGCGCTGAATAGCTAGAAATCTTATCTTGTTTACACTGCAAGGTTTTCCGGGCGGCATGTGTCTCGTATGTTGTCTCTTGTATAGTGCCAAGCAAACTGTTGGCAGTTTCACAAACAACAATGATTTTAAGCTGAACTAAAGATTTTCATAGAGAAAGTGTTTTGTTTACAGTAATGGTCTCTCTAACAGAGAAAGACCAGGCTCGTAATCAATAAGAACAGAGGATTTAAATCTCACATACCCATTTAGCATTGATTATGAGCTACACAGAAGTTTGGCTTATATGAGAAAATGTGGGCAAATCATTAGAGTCAGTAGATCAGGATTAGGGGCTGTAACAGCACAATTTTTCTCAGATTAGCAAGTAGAATAACTTTATTTTTTAGAGAAGGGTAGCACAGAGAAGAAATTATTTGTGCTCCACAGAATGACAGAACGTTAGAGGTTGGAAGGGACCTGGGAAGATCATCTAG
>NW_010122205.1:0-11175 GCF_000699245.1 Pterocles gutturalis | reverse complement strand
CGGGGGGTGCACTGCTCCCAGAGGCACTCGCAGACTGGAGATAACAGTCCAAGCGTCCCAGACTGAGAGCTGAGTGGGGTGGGGGGGAAGCGACCACCTGGCCCCGGCTAACGATCCCAGAGCGGGAGAATCTTGAAACTCATGGAACGGAGATAACCGTCCGAGCGTCCCAGACCAAGAGCTGACCGGGGTGTGATGGGGGGGAAAGGCCTTGGGAGAGTGACCACCTGGAGCAAGACGATCCAGAGCCAAGAGAGATCCGGAACCCAAAGGGACCAGGAACACAAAAGGGATGATCTTCCGGAGGGTCCTCACCTATATACTGGGCATGACGTCTATGCTATGGAATAGATTATTGGCCACTCTGTTTCAGTTCTGAACCTAAGATCAAATCCTAGGCTAGTAAACGATCTGTGTTTCCTCCCTGGTCTGCTGTCCTTGGCAGCAGCACAAAACATCGTTTCTTATCAGCTTTCTTCTGAGCACAAATCCAAAACACAGCCTCTTGCTAGCTATTATGAAGAAAGTTAACTCTGTCTCTGCTTAACCCAGGACAGCAGGGCATTTATTCAAGTTGCTGAGCCCATGTTGCAAAATATCCCTCTTTTGCATAGATGTCCGTAGCATCTTTGGCAGCGGTATGCCTCCAAAGGAGTGTTAGACAGTGTTGCTTAAGCTGTTGACTTGGCCAAAGCAGATTGAAATGCTGCTGGCCTTAGCTATCTTTGATTTTTTTTTTTTTTTTTGGCATCTGGCTCCTCTTAATACCTTTTCTCTGTTACATTTTTGCCACACAAGAAAGTTAAAAAAAAAAAACAACCCGCAAATCTCTTTCTGTGGAAGCAGAGACCAATGCTTCCTTCAGATCTAAAGCTGCCAGCCATCTGAAATGAAAATAAGTACCAGAAAGACTGAAACAGAGCCCCACTTGTCATAGAAAGCCCCCCCTGGAGGCACTAGACCTCATTCTTCCTTTGCCAGGAAGGTGTTCAGCTGTTTAGACGTCTTCTCCCAAGACAGGTGGAAGCTGCTTTGCCAGAGCCCACTAAAAGGGACAGGAATGGACAGCACAGGCTTGTATTTCAGACACTTTTGGAGTATTGATGGTAGCGTCAGCCCACACTGTTATTCAACACTTCTCCACAGCTGAGGCTTCAGGTTCAGGTGCGTGCTTTGGGAAAAAAATGCCTTGCTGGTGTGCCTGGTCAACACTTCAGAGATATATACTGATTTCTGTGTGAGCATAAACAAGGCTGGAATAGCTGCATGCTTGAAATGTCTCCTTTTCTCCCATGCTTCTAAAGGTTTGTGCCAGTAGCTCCAGATACCAGTTTTAGCCACGGCCTGCAGCCTCCAGACTCTGCAGTGGTGAAGGATGTGGCTGCCCTTTTGCATTTTCTCTCATATGCCTGGAGATCATCAGCATCTTAATATACATATATCCAGACAGCGCATCTTGAAGAGTTGCAGTCTGTTGTGGGAAACTGTCATTGTCCTGTTTGTTAGAGAGCTGAGGGGACACCTTTATATTCCAAGCTCTGCATTTTAGTATTTTATTAACATTTGTTAGCATATTGAAGTCAAAGTTAAAAGCAGGAAGCAGTACAGCTTTATCTCTTTTCCCAGCTCATTTTGTCAGAAATATTTATAGTAGTTTGGCCCACAGAGTTAATGTTACAGGCTTGGCTGATCCATTTGCATAAACAGGCAGCATGAAGTGATTAAATCTGTCACAGAGGTCACGTTACATTGCCTTTCCATGTTTTTGTTGTGTGACTTCCCAAAAAAGCATGTGATGGTGTTGCTCCTGAATAGCAACCTGACTTTTGACCAAAGTGTAAAATTTTCTAGTAACGTTTATTAAATGCTATTACTTGCATATCTATTGTAAACCAATGTTTGGTTATAAACACTTTTATCATGTTCTGCATTAGCCCAGCAGAGGTGAGTTCCCAGCCAATTTTTTTGAGAAAAGAGTTTATGATATGATTTTGCTGGGAGAAAGAAGATCTTCTCTCAAATTCATTGTCTTCTTGCACCAGCCTTGCCTTTGTGTGCAAATTTTTTCAACACACAGTAGCACTGACAACATGCAAATGTGGTCTGGAAAGGCAATGTTGTAGAATCTGTAATTTTATTGACTATGTTCAGTTTTAAATTATGGGGTGAAAAACCTAGTGTGCAATACCTTGGACTTTATAATTTATGCTCTGCAAATGAGGTATAAATGCTGCTCTGCTGGGCCACATTAACATTTTTTGCACAGGGGTGAATTATTACAGAAGGGGCCTTCCAGTTGTAAGCTTCTATAACTTGGCTTCTCAGATGGGAAATATAAAGGGGAAAATTAACATAGTAGAAAGAAAGAAACAGGGTTTTTTGTTTGTTTGTTTGTTTGGTAAATGGAAAGCTGGGTACCTAGTGAGCATTTTTGGAAATGAAAGAAAATGTGTTTTGATTGATTATATTCAAGACCTTTTTGTGTTTCCTTTCTGTAAGTGATCTAGCAAGTAAGTGCTCTGATTGTAATACTCGTGAGGAAGGTAAATCCCAGAGAAGCGTATGAAGAGTGAATGCTGATTTGTGAAGGGATATTTTTACAGAAAACCCAGTAAGAACGATCACTCACATCCAGAAAACATGAATGCCTCCATGTAAACATCACATGTAAGAAAATCACCTTGAATGCTGGGCACTGAATACTTGATTAATTACTGTATTACAGGCAATGCTTTTTTTACATAATTTCTCCAGTAAATATTTCTGATGAAACAGAAACTGAATTTTTAAGATTTTGCTGTAGGTGCCTTTGGGAGCATAATGCATTGACATATGACCAAAAAAAAAAAAAAACCCTTCAAATGTATCCTGGATTGTTTAACAGTAAAAAACTTTAGTATATGAACTTGGGGAGTCACTTGAAGCTTAACAGTGATGTTTAAATGGGTATCAAAAATAATGTAAAGTTATAAAAATAGGCACAGGGCACATGAACAGTAGTGGAAGACTTTATTGTATGTCTTGATGAATCCTACAGATCTCTGGACCTTGCAATGATGCTTCATGTAGAAGCAAAAGTTAAAGATACAAAATCTGAAGTACTTCCTAATATAATTTCTCCATACAGATGGATGTGCACCCCTCCTATTTCCTGAGGACAGAGACAGATGATTTGGAGCTGCCACCACAAAGCACCTCCTCCCCTGACAGCTCTCCATGAGGCAAGAAGTGGAAGCTGCCGCAAAACTTCACTTCAGGATTATCTTTGGCTCCTTGCCCTCTGCAAAATGTGTAAGCAGCATTTCACTGCAGCTGAAGGTAATTTCCTATTCAGGGTTTAAGTGCAAATTAGGGGGCAGCCGTTCATCCACAGGGACTTACATTGCCCTGGTCTCGACTAGGGGAAAAACCTCCTTCTTTCATGTTGTTGAGATGGTTCAAAGTCAGCTGAATTGACTATTTCCACAAGAGAAACTGTGCCCTTTCACCACGTGATTCATTTCCTCTGCTATTTTGACGGAGCTTGTTGACTTTTATAACCTCATTTACAAAAGCAGGCAGCAACCACAACTTTCAGTTGACCTCAGCAAGAGCTACTAAGTGTTCAGCTTTTCTAAAAAAAATCAGGTAATTAGAGCACAGTGTGAGGACAGTTTATGTCTTGCCACCAAATTTTGCATGCAAAGGGAGGTGTCAAGCTGGGTTATCATATTAGGTTGAGTTATCATATTAATTATTTCTGAGTAGATTGTTTGCTTCTTTACTTTAAAGAGTCAATCAGCCTGTTGAATTTTGTATGCATCCAGAGAAGCTGATAATTAGTGAAATATAAGTAAATAAGTCATTTTTTACCAAGACTGCATTTAGAAATAATATTTCTTCAGAAAACTTGTCAAACTATGAAGAGGATTTTTTTCTTTTTTTCCTTCTTTCCTCTCCTCCTAGTTCCACCTGGTGTTTCTGTGTGGTATTGTTTTCCTCAGCTACCTTAAATGTTAAATAGTTCAGAAGTTATATCTATGGTGCTAGGCACATATGGGTCTCCCCTCAAATCAGTTTTCTCTGAATATTTCAGATTGATTTTTGCAGCTCACACTGCTAGAAAATAGGAGTAAACCTGTAGAATTGCTTAATGTGGGGAACACGATGTATAAGATCAGCATGAAGAGGATCGGGGCACAAGGTTACCTGGGAAGGTGAATCATGGGGTGAACTGGAAATGTTGCAGAATTTCTTGAATCAAGTATTTCAAAGCGGATAGAAGACAGGACACCATTTATGCTATTTTCTTTTATCTTGCATACTGCATTAAATAACAAGACAGCACTTCTTTATATAGTGAATTTTGTTATTTGCACCTTTCTAATATCTGCCTGTTGAAAATGCAGTGTTCGTGTCCTGGAACTGTTATTACCAGGCACTTACAGAATACAAGCACTACAGTTTTTCTAGAGGTGCGTAATTTCTGAATTTTAAAGATAAATATATACAGGAGAAGGATAAAAAGCATAGGAAGAACCTAAAATACCACAAGTTTCCTATTCCTCTTTGCAGGCAATGGGGAAGCAATTATGCCAAATGATGGAGGGGAAGAGCTATAGCTGTGGTGAGTGAAATTTTGAAAGCTCCTTTGGAAGGCATGTTTCTCTATGTGCCATTGGAGACCTGGCTGGCTCCTCCTCTTCCTCGACTTGACATTAAAGTCAGGAAACCACAAAACTGGTTTTTGTCACATCAAGTCAGTTATTGGAAGGGGGAAGAGAAAATATTAAGCCATGCCCACTGTCATTCCAGGAAAAAAGTGCTGTACAAATCCTTTTAGCCACAGATTGGAGGCTGGCCGGTACTCATTTTAGAAATTAAGTCCTTGCAAGATGTCCAAATGCTGCCTATGAATGAAACATCAAAAGATCCCTTCCTATGTAACAGACCAAGCTATAATACTGGCAAGTGTGCCCTTATTAGAGCAGAACTTACCTCTTTATTTATTATTCATGAATACATTATAGTGTCTTCAGAAATATGTTCTGCAGCAGGTAATCTATCATGGGAAAACAAAAAATGCATATGCCTAATTATGAGAGACATTGTAAAGATTCTGTAGCAGCATACTTCCTTAGCACTGGTGAAGTACTGCATTATAGATTAAAACAACACAAACACATTACATTTTGTATAGTATTTCACTTTCATTGGATGTATGTTGCTAAGAAACAAAATTGAAATGTCTCTTTTGAACCTGAAGCCTCTTGGGAGTGTGGTATTGCATATGTAGTAAATGTTTTTCACTTTTGGAAGGATTAAATGGTAGGCCAGGAGAAGCAGGGAGGGTTCATTAGTATTGCATGTTTTCCAATCTACTGCCAATGAACCCAACTATTACAGTAGTAAAAGCTAGCTTCAGCTTTTTCTGGGATGAAGTGTTGACAGCTGCTTGTTTGAATATTAATAAAGTCTATTGAGTTATTCCCTGACTGTATTGTCTGTAGCTTGAGACTGTGAAGACTTTTCTGCATATTGTATCTTTATGTTTCTAAGTGCAAGCCTGTCTGCAGACATGGTACCCATTTTGTTCCTAGAGATGGTATGCCTCATTACAGAGAAAATTACAACCTTGTGCTCCATTAAACATTTATTTTGGCAGCATTGTTGGTTGCTGTTTTCCCTCTTCAATTTAAAGAAGTAAATGCTGATTGAAAGAACACGTCTTCTCTCTTGTATATGGTAATTAATCCTCATTCTTCTAAACTTTTACAAATAAAAGTTATTCCTGAACCACATGCAAGAAAAAAAAAGTAAATTCTCCTTTAAAAACCAATTCTCCTTTAAAAACCAATTTATTAAGTCAAAAGTGTGACACAGAAATAAAGCATTTTACAGTGCATAGTATTCTTTCATGTTAGCTGAAGATAGCTTGTTAACTTGGTGATGGATGGATTAACTGAGGGTGCAGCACCAGTTTCTGCTGTCTGGGTGTGCTGGCTAAAGTTTGAGGGAAACACTGATAATCTGATGGCTCAGACCAGAAGCACCCAGTCCTGCTGGGCAGGGGAGACGTGGATATGTGTGTGTGCAAGATGAACCCCTGGAAAAAAACAGGGCTCCAGGCATATCAGTTTCCTTGGCTGGCTGCTGTAAGCTAAGTAATTGAGTAGCCCTGACTAAAATTAGAAATATTAAGCATCCCCAGCTGAACACAGTCCAGTCTATGCGAGGGCACACAAATCTGAGAAATTCAGGTGTCAAGGGTAAGTTTACTGGCAACTAGGCCTTTAAAAACAACTGCAACACAAGAAGATTAAACAGCCAATTTTAAACTCTTAAAAACCTCCCAATTAGAAACACGTAGATTAACCACAGCAACCCCTTCTTCCCTCCAATGTATTCCTCTAAAACACCATAATGGGCCTTTCATTGGTGGCAGGACAGTGATGTAATAGTTTGCCTTCTCACAGTTGTGACAAGAAAATTGTAACGGAGGAGTGAGTATGATGCCATACCGGGGTCTCTGATAGCAGGGTAGCCTTACTGCAGCCATGCAGCTTTGCTGGCTGAGGTGTGTTCTCCTTGCTGCTGTGGTGTATCCGCAGTCTTGTCTCAGTGAAGTACCACAAGAAGAGACCTTGTCAGATATTCTCAAAGATGCTATTAATTTTATGTGTGAATTAGTGGGAAGAAATCAACAAACTGGAACAAGTTTAAATGGGGTAGATGAATTAATCACTAACAGAAGTGTCTTTCCGTTTTTAAGAAAAATCTGTGTGGCCAAGTGAAGGCAATTTAATCAAATTTATCATCTATGAAGAGAAGAAAAGAAATAGAATGTATTGTTTATCATCTTACAGAACTGTAACTGACTCCTAGAGGGGGCAAGGAACTAAGGGGTGTCACTATAGCCATGACCTGAAAAAGTTCCTCAGGGCTAGAATAATATTCCTCTTCAGCCTTTGATGCCATCAAGCTAATTTCCACAAAGGTTAAAAGCTCCTTGCATTATTTATGCCAAATTTACTGCAAAGAAGTTAATCTTACGAAGGTTTGAAGCTATTTTTCATCCCTTTCAAAGAAAAACCCCAAAAGTTATAATAAAAGCTGAAGTTTTAATTTTATAAAAGCCCAAGGTGTACCTTGAAAGCCACATAAAAGGAATGGTGTGTAACCAGACTGGCAGGGCAGTGCAGTGCCAGGAGGGCTAGATGTGTAGTGAGAGCTGCACAACAGACAACGCCTGGCTTCCCTGTGTCCCTCTATTTAAAAACCCAAACTACAAGGAATGTGATAAAACTTGTCAAAAAACTGTAGTTGTTTGATAGGCTGGGGTGCTAAGGCTGGCACTTCTCAGAGGAAGTGCCATTTTAATTCACAAGTTTATTGAAACAAAACCACAATATAATGCAGTAATTTTCATAATTTATGGAGTTTTAACATTTATCTGCCATTTAATGGTCAAAATCCTTTGTGTTTTTTTTTTCTCAGGGTTATTTTTCATCTGGATGATCTTCAGGAAGACATGCTGACTATACAGGCATGGTGCAAGTGAGGGGGCAGAACAGGCAGCCAGGGCTGTTGGGGAAGAAAGATAAGGCAGGGCAGCTGCAGAGCCTGCCTGGGCATCTGATGCCATTCCATGGCACTGTTAGACACACGTCTTCCTGACCTGTGACCAACATGACCAGTAGGCATTTAAGAAGACATCCTCCTTCAAGGGAGGGCAACATATATGTAGATAGATAGATATGTCTCATCTCTGGTCAAAGGAGCAGACCGAAGATCCCATCATCAAACTTGTCCATTTTGCAGAAGTATTACCATGGTCTGAAATCAGTTTGGTATATTTGCTAGCTACACCAGACTGTTTAGGTCCAATAAAAGGAAGAAAAGAGAGCTGACAGGTCCCCTTCCTTCTCTCTGTTTAGTATTAATATTATTCACTTCAGAAGTCCATTTAATTTCTTGAATCTAAATGTAAACAAAACAAGAAATGTAAGCATAACTGAATGATCATTTGAACATATAGAGAAAATGCAATAGTAAAAATGGACTGCTGTGCATTCCACTGCAAGTTTAATTACACTGACTCATTCTAAAATAATCATGCCTATCATTCTTATTATGCTTTACCGGTTTGGAAAGAATCATGCAAATAACAGCTACTCATTGTTACTTAGTAGGCAAATGTTCCCTAGCTGTGCAAACTGAATAGTTATTGTGCTGTAGACCCTTATAAGTAGAGCAAGCATACAAGCAAGGACTGAGAATAATTTCTAAATAATCGAATCCTGTTTAGTAGAAGACCGCAAACGAGTTAGCAATTTTCAAGAGCAGCATGCAAGTATATGAAGGCAAAGCTGAAGGTGTAACGTCCATGTACTGCCCCCGGAGAACAGCTTCAAAACCAACACAGATACAGCCACAGCCAGCAAAACCTGTCAGCCTCTCCTGTTCTGAACTGAATAGCTAGAAAGATCATGCAGGCAAAACAAGCAGGAAAGCAGAATAGGCTTTTAATGTATTTATTTAATTGAGACACTAAGCAATACATAGTATGTTATTTTAACTTAAGGTCAACTAGAAATGAAGTCTTGGAATGCTTCAATATCACTCCACCCTCCTCCAACAGTATTTTGCTTTTTTGAGTCTCTTCTTGTCTCCAGGTTCTCCTCAAAGTTAATGCATCAAGAAGGATTTGTTTCATCCACCAAGGGAGAGAAGTTGCTTCCGCAGCCTGAACAGGAGTTGCTTATCAGCTGTCTTCTCAAACACACTTACCAAGGGACGTGCGGCAAGACGTGCAGCTCCATCTCTGTGTGTAAAACAGCACCTCTGCCTAAGAACCATGTTAATCACATTACTTAATTAGTTCACAAATAATCACTTTACACTTATAATCTGAAGCTAGATGTTTTGGCAGCTGAGACAGGGAAATTAATAAAATCCACATTTCATTAAAGTAAACCAAAACCTGTTACATCTTCTGTATCTCTTTCCATTCCTTTCTATGTGTTTTATCTCAGGCTTCTGAGTGTTTCATCTTTTTCCTATTTTGATTTAAAAATCTGAGCATTTAATTTCTTAATATTTAATGTAATATTTCCCATGGTCTCTTTGGCAAGAAGAGAAAGTATGTGGGATGATTTTTTTTCCTTTCATTTCCTTCAGGCCTGGCCTAACCCTCCTTTAGGCCCAGGCACAGGGAATCACACAAACACACACTAAACTTTTAAGCATGAAAATGCTTCTTTTGACATCAAAGGCTCTTTAGGCATTCAGGGGGTGATTTTCGTAGTTGGAGCCCAACTTGCAAGTCTCTCCCTCCTTTTCATAAAAATACGCTTTTACTTGTCTCTAGTCCCTTGTGTAACTTCTGTATAAACCTTTCCCTCCTTCAATCCTTGTCTCCCTTCCTATTTCCTCACCTCTTTCTTGTTCTTCTCATTTTCCCTTCTCCCTATCCTTCTCAGGTTCCCTATTTCATCCATCCTCCCCCATGTCCTCTGGGGTGATTTAAGAGCTCCTTCACCTCCTTCCCCTTGCAGGGGTCTGCTGTAGCTTTGCTTCAGTTTTAGCTTCTGCTTCTCTGTGATGGCAACCAGCTAACGTTCAAGAGGATGCTCTACAGGTGGATTATAGCAGACTCTCATTTTAAGTGTGTCAGCAATTTCTTCTATAAATGGTTTGCAGATCTGAACCTTTTTAAAGCTGTCTCAATGTCAAAGGACTCTCTCATCATCTTTGGATGATGGTTCTCCAGGGTTTTTCCTGATTTGGGGATATACAACAGGGCAGCTCTGGGAGACCTGCTGACAGGTTGGTTTGGCTGGAAGCCCTGGAGCAGCCAGAAGGAAGGATGGATGAAAAGCACCCTTCTAGTTACTGGAGGTACTCTGGATTTACACTGGTGTGTAGCAGAGCACTTTTGGCTTTTATGTTTTGACAGCGATATTTAAGTTTTTACTTTTGAAGGAAGCAATCTGAGGTGCTGAAGCAATTATGCATTTCATTACAGATTTTCCAGCATTTCCTTCTCCTTGCAGAAGCAATGTCTTTTATCCTTAATGGGTCTCCATTACTCCTTTTTCTTAAATCGGCAGTTCTGCTCCAGAGAAAGCCCAAGTCCTTGATACTGTATTTCACATTTCTCCAGGCATCAGTATTATTTGTATTTTTGAACTGTTGAGTTTAGAGTTTCTTTCAGCAAGGACATAGGTTAGGTTACTGGACATACTCAGCAACAAATAATGATCTGAGCTCTGTATCAGGAGATTTTCTTCAGCTTTACACTTACCCCTTCTATTCTAGAGTAATACAAGAGCAGCAAGAGATTCATGGCTTTCTGCACACTGAAATTTAGTAAATTTTACTACACACTGTCTAGATTACCCCTATCACAACAGGGTCATCTTGCTGTATACATCAGAAGTTAATTGTAGAGTCATAAAGCTGACAGAAGGATTTTGTGGAGCCCTCCTGACACAACTCTCACAAAAAGCCAATTTTAAAAGTGTCACTTGAGAGAGGAACAGGAGGGCTTCTGCAAGGACTTGGACTGTAATCCCAAAATCCAGAAGTGCTCTGTCACAGCACAGGCACAGGTACAGAAGAAAGCTTGCGTTAGGGATTGGACCACAAATGAAAGTTCTCTTCGGCAAAATGATGATGTATTTCAGTTGTAGCTTCTGGCTTAAGTAGACCCTTTAATCGTACTAATAGTCAAACGTTAGCTAAAAAGGGATTTTTTTCGGAAGAAGTATTTATCTGAAGAATGGGGCTTCTCCTGCAGCTTCTCAAAGGGGAAGTTCTGTTCATATTCCACATGTGCAAGCAGCTGCATCTTATTATTTTTTTTTTTAATCTACTGTGGTTAGTACAAAACCTGGATCTGTAATTCCAAAATGCCAGGGTCTCACCTCTTCCAGCAGGGCCTGAACGGGATCCCCAGTTCACACGGGACCCCGGGCCCAGTCCTGCTGCTGCACCCGGGACACGGGTACCGGATGGGGACCGGCCCGCACCGGGGCGGGCAGCGGGCGGGACCCCAGGACACCCAGAGGCGCGACGCTCGCTCTTACCGTCACCTGTCCAACCCTGCGGGGTTGGGTACGATACAGTAACGATTGAGGTACGATTATTTGGGCACCTGGGGAAGGGGGGTGATACACCGGGGCCCCGTTTGTC
>NW_010122204.1:0-33324 GCF_000699245.1 Pterocles gutturalis | reverse complement strand
ATTACATTTTTCCCTGCCCAAATCTCCAGAAGGGAAAACACTGTCACAGAAAAGTATGAAACTCTTACAGGAGAAAAAATGCTGGAGGCAGGCTGGCACTGGCCAGGACTGGTCAGGTCCAGCTGTCACTGTCACCCATGCTAAGGGCACCAGTGGAAGACGGCAACTCAGGCACACCAAGGAGCTGCCTCTGGGACCTATGTGGGTGGACTCTTCCCCACCTGATGGGTGTCTGCCAGGGCAGAACAGACTCTCTGGGGCCTCAGCAGTAGTGCTCTGCTTCGCCAAATAAATCCTATTCATCTTGTGTGCTAGCCAATACACAATTGCTTTACGGATTAAAAATGTATATATCCTGCTTTGCAGAGCCTCTCTGCCTCTGGCGAAAGATGCCCGAACAAAACAGAAAGTGCAGCCACTGCACACTGCTTTCTTCATAGAAACACATAATCCCAAACAGAATCCCTCCGTGGAGAACCCTCCAAAGCATAGCCTTCCCACTTTCACTCCCAGGAGTCATCTTGAGATCTCATGGCAGTAGAACTAAACTTATGCAAGGCCCTATGCCAAAGCAAAATTGCTGAAAAATAAATCTCTTGGCAAAAATATTGGTCATTGCCAAACTGGATGATGTGCCCAGCTGCCCCTTCCCATGGTCCTAAAGCGGAGGGAGGTGTGCCTGTCAGAGCTTTCACAGAAGTCCTGTTGGACAACGCAGTGCGATTTGTATCCCCAGGGAAAAAACAATGGCTGCCTGCCACCACCTGGGTTACTGGAAGATACATATACCATCGGGATACACTTTTACAACTCAGAGCGATTAGCCTGCCAGGCAGATGGCTGCACTAAGGGCAAAACAGTTGTACTTGTCACTCTAAACCAATACCGTAAAATAGTTGTAAAATGTTATATCACTGATGCTTCTATACACATATTTCATTCATTCATAGAAAAGAAGATATAATCAGATTCATGAGTAAAAAAATAAATGATTTTCAGTCAAAGCTATAACACACAAAAGCCTTTACATCTGGGAAGAATCTGATTTTTACTAAAAGCAATTGCACAACTTCTACAATTTCTCCATGGCCTCTTTTCTAGTCTCTTTGGTCTCTATTAGAAACCAACATCACACCTCCATGCAGGCCCCATTCTTGTCACACAGATAGATAGAGGAAAGTAGGTTTGGAAGCACAGTGGGATGCAAAGCCTCTCTTTCCCCTCCAGCCTCTTGCCATTTTATTTTTCTTCTTTTCCAATGTGAACATCACGAAGGTCTCTGAAAAACGTAGGAACCACTGCACAATTACAGTTCAGGAGCAAGGGAACGAAGACAACATTAAACCTTCTAATCTCATGATAAGTAGTTCCAGAGAACTGTGAACTTATTATTTAAAAATAACAAACTATAAATTTACTCCTCAATATATAAACAGAAAGTCCGACTCAAAGACTGGAAGTCCCAGAGCCAGTCCATACCTTTCACCACTGACAAGAAAAATACACAGTCTAGAAGATAATCAGAACTTTGAACAGACACTGATACCTATTTTTGACCCTTCCCTGTCAAAACAGCTGAATGGTAAATACCAAAGATTTCAGCTTCTGCAGTAAAATAATGAAACTAGTCTCTGCTGCAAAATATTATAGTACCCAATTTTCAAAAAGAACAGTGAAAAAACAAATGCTCCTCTATTAATGGAGTACTCCTGTAGGCACGCAAAACACACCATATTTCACTTGCTTTGCCTTTTGATGCAGGAAGTTGGCAAGTTTTTCCAAAAGAAACTTTTACTTTCACAGCTTTCCATGCCACTGCTCTGTGTATCTGTCCTTTCCCTTTCAAATAGCTAACCAAAACAGCTGGTTTAGAGAAGGCTTACTTAGCATGCAGTTTCATCCCTTAGGTCAATTCCCTGAAGCAAAGGTGTAAGATTTTGTTTCCCAAATAGCAAATTTCTGAAGCTTTAAAAAAACCAGCACTCGACACATACACATAATTTCTCACATGCACCAAAGAACTCTCCAGGGAAGGCCCAGGGGAAACCATCAGCTGGCTCTGTGTTTAGGGCACCCTGATGCATGCTGAGTGGACAAGACACTCCTGTTGCACAGGCAAGGTGCCAGCGATGCACCCCTCTGGCCAAACACAAAAATACTTCCAACCCCAGAGCTCAAGCGCACATGGACCACTTCAAGGTTTCACTTATGGCAAACAGTCTGCTTTAACCGTGCTACAACCACAGAATCACAGAATCACAGAATGTTAGAGATTAGAAGGGACCTTGAAAGATCATCTAGTCCAATCCCCCTGCCGGAGCACGAACACCCAGATCAGATCACACAGGAACGCATCCAGGCGGGCTTTGAATGTCTCCAGAGAAGGAGACTCCACAACCTCTCTGGGCAGCCTGTTCCAGTGCTCTGGCTCTCTGGAAAGAATAATCTTATTTATGCCTCACAAGAAACCTAACGCATTTATGTTTTCTCTGAAACACGGCATCTCATCTATCACTGCCAGGCCACTGACAGAAAGTATGATATCTACATCACGTCTACATGTGTGTTGCAGGAAAGTTTGGCAAACTCTTTTTGGGTCTTTTGTCATCTCTTTTTAACTGAGTATGTACAGGAAAGCAAAGAAATCTTGCTTTCACATAGGGTGTATGGCAAGGCACGCAGCATGTTGGAAGGGACAAAACACGTCTTTACAGACTATTTTTCATGCTACCTTCAAGGCTAGAAGGGCATTACAAGGAGGAATTGATTGCCATGGATTAAAAAATAGGAGGGAAGTGCCAGGCCACATATTTGCAGACTGGTTTTATTTACAGTGACTGATAGGTGTCTATAAATATATATAAATAAATGAGATCTATAATCCTCTCTGTTAAGGATTAATGCTGATACCATCGATACACAAAATGCTGGTCCCCGTTCCCATCCCAGTGTCACACCTCCTCTTGCTATATATGTCAGCACAGCTTCCCTTCCACTGGCCACAGGGTGAAACCTCTCAGATGCCCAGTGACCCCCCAGCACCTTCCTGCCTTCCCCCGGGGCAGGCTGGCAGCCCCAGCAGCAGCCATGGCCTATTGGGAGGCACCAGCTGCAGTCACGCCAGCCTGGACTCAGAATGAGCATTTTCCACCATGCCCTCCCACCCAAGGACAGGGCAGCAGGCCCAAGGGGCTGCGAGGGCCGCGACCGCTGCGCCAGCCGACCTGCAGCCCTCACACAGAAATGGGCTATCAAGGTGCTGTACAGATAATAGAGAACACGTTTTCAGGGAATGCATACGTACTTTTAAAGAGAGCTCTCAATACATGTTCCAGTGACAGCCTCACTTGTATCTGTGTGGGGATGTTGCCTTGTGCTTGCTTTGTGACACAAGCTGCGCACCACATTGCAAGCCATTATGCACCCTGTGCTTGTTTATTCCTACTTAAGTGTAGTATTTTGCACTAGTTTCTATTCAGTCTATTTATTTCCGGCCATTGGTCCAACTGGAAAAAAATACATTTCTTTACAAATCTTATCCTACCTTCCAAATTACTAGTTGCCACAATCTCCATAAATTCTGTGTCATTTAATATTCTTATTCTCCATTTCCACTGTTCAAAATACCTACGAAAATAATGGACAAAAACCATGCAAGCCTCATTCACTATATCCTTTCTAGGCCAACTGTACCACACAACTGGTCTAGAAAGCAAGTTTTTCATGTTAATCCTGGTTTCACCTAGCCCATGCTTTCCTAGCTTGTTGCGGATAAACAAGGTACCAAGGTCAATATTTAGAACTTCTACTACAAGTCATATCACAGCACTCATATCCAATTAAATTTATAATTGCCATTACCATAGTACTTGAGAATCAATCTTGGACCAGAATCCCACTGGACTAGGCACTGGATAAACATAAAGCAAAAAACACCAGAGAGATGTTTGCTGACCCGTAGAGCTCACTACCTGAGTACTAATAAAGACATAATGGTGTATAAAGATGCAAGAGATAATAAGACAAGCAACAACATACCCAAAAGCTGTAGCATGTATACCTGAAAAAAAATTATGCTAAAAGAAAAAAGCACCAACTGCCTAAACACCTTCAGGCTGTCTTAAAGAAAGGATTTAAGGAATGATAATCAAGTAGACTTGTAGACATACATTTGGAGAGACGGGCTAAATTGTCCTCAAAGTCTCCTAAAACTCTGCTTGCATGCATATTTAGATATATCTTGGATTGCCTCTTTTCAAGCAAACCATCATGGATAAACCCATTCAGCACTGAAATGCAGCCCACCCTGATATTGTCGGTGGTGAATGCTCACATTTTTCAGTATGAATTCAGTCTATGATTTTTCTTAGTATCAATACCACTTCACTCCTTGATAATCACTAACTGCCACTCATGTCAGCAGCTACAAAAGTGATATGGTGTTATATGCGTTCCTAATATTTATATTTTAACCAGACTGCACATCATTTATTGAATTTGATTCATGTATCCCATGAATTTGAGACTCATGCTTTGAGAGTCAATCTCTTTACATGTGAAGAGTTTTATAGTTTGGTATTTAATAATTTGTTGAGAGTAAATGTCTTTACAAGCTTTTTTGTCCATTATTTAGTAATTTGGATGAGGCAATTTTCCTCATCACTCTGGTGGTAACTGCTTTAAAAAAAATGTTAAACAATTCAAAAACTGAAAGGTTTTTCACAAGACCTCCTATCAATTGATACTGTTTTAGCACATCCATGCTTTGTACAAGCAGACACATTCAGAAGAACATTAGTACTGCAGTTGCTAGGATTACTAGGTTCTGCAACTCAGCTGCCAACCCTCTGAACACCTCGAGTCTATTTATGACAAAAGGCAGAGAAGCATGAAAGTTCACATAGCTCTATGGTTGTGATGAATTTCTTCACTAATGACACTGTGTGAACATATTGTCTCTTTTCCGAAGAGAAGTTTTGAGTTACCCAGTGTCTTTCGGGCTCGCATAGCATAACAAGGTGTTTTGCCAGTTGACGGGGATAGCACAAAGGACACAGGCACCAAATTAAAAAAAAAAGTAAACTTATTTTTACTTATGTTAAAGTGATAAAATAATGAGGAAACTAATACAGAGAAAATAAAGCAAGATAAGGTAAAGCAGCAAAATAATAAGCGAACTACTATAGCAAGCATACCATAAGGTAATGCACCTAATCATTACTACATAGAGTTAGCGATAGTGATTCAGAAAGATACATCACCAATTGCCCTATTAATACATTACCATCATCCAGATCTGCAGTCGCTGGGGAGCACGTTTACAGTGAAGGATTTGGGGAACCTATCCTGGCAATTGGGAAATCTCTATACAGTGCATCCACTGTATAGATGAGGCTTCCAAATTTCCCTGCAAACGGTCCCCACTTTTATACAGTTAAATAAACAACTTTCTATCTTAAGCTGCGAAAAATATCTGGTGCAGTTTTTTTTTTCTTGTTAACTTTTTTCCACGCTTGTCCAGAACCCGAGAAAAAGTTAAGAAGAAGTAAAGGTATCTGGTTATCTTTGATTATGTGTCTCTAAACAATGCCTGTCACCGCCCTGCTACATACTGTCATATAGAGGTCTGTTTGAAGGTTTGAGATAGGTATATCTCTCTTTGGCAAGTGTGGCTACCATTACACAACTACTATTTTACAGCAAGTGTTACAGCAGTGCTCTCTAAGTGTTACAACAAAAGCTTTTATAAATTGGCATATATTCATAAGCTAATACATTGCATATGTGATCAATATTATACATATTATGTATATTGTTAGGTTGTGAAGTTCACCTAGAGGTCAACTTTGGTTCAGGGCCTCACTGCTCAGGCCCTAGTATTTCACAAGGGAATGCTGAAACAATTATATATGCATGTTACACAGTTTGTGTGTGTATATACACACACTCAGAAATTAATATCTCAGTCCTAGATATCAAGAGAAAATGAAACAAAGACAACAGAGACATTTGATTTCAGAGAATACCAAAGATACAATAGGGAACAATAAGGAATATCTCTAGCTTAACTGAAACTAGACAGGGCAAGCTGTATTCTTCCTGCATTATATGCTGCCTTGATAGATTTAGGCATCAGATGGGCAGTGATATTGTGTAATGGTGACCACAGGATCCTCCTCCTTTTCTATCTGGTGAGCAATATGCAACGCTAGCTCACAGTCGGATATTTGAAACTCCAGGAAAAATATACTAACATTGGGGTCATCAAACATATCTCAATGACTGATTTCTTAAGAGATTTCCATGCTATACTAATTAATTTTGATTCACCACTCTAGTGGAAGTAATTATCCTTCTGCTTTTCAGATTCGCTCAGGTTCATATTAAACTCCAGGCAAACTTAAAAGGAAAACAAATTTTGTTCTAGAAAAAGAAGGGTTAAGTTTATTTGAGATTTATTACAAAACAGAAGCAGACTTACAAAAGTCACACACGATATTAAACCACATTTTTAGATTATGTTTAATGCCGAGACAATTTCTCACCTTCTCCAGAATTTCAACTAGGGTTTTAGGGACATGCACATGTTTTCATTTGGAATGTAGCCTTTTTAAACCAAGCAATTTTCACTCTCTAATTGTTCTTTTTTGTTTTAGGAGATACTTCTGTGCTTTCAAGACCACTTAAACATTTCTGTTTCATGCCAATGTCTGAACATATTCAACTATAATTCTTCACATCTTTCTGATGAGCATCTAAAGTATCTTCTGAAAGTAAGTTCAGCAACCACTATTATTTCATAGGGAATTTCAAAATACTTAGTAAATAAGTTTCATGATGAACTGCATGTCTCAAAATATGGGTTCATCATAGGGAAAAGTCACTATCAAAATAATTGAGAAACACTTGCACACATGAGAAAGAACATAACCCGAGAGGTCTGACTAATGGAATCCAAGTGAAAAATACATGTAAAATATTGTAATACACTTTAAAATCCTAATCCACCAAATAACACACATATTCTGCTTTTCACTATATGCAAAGAACACTTACAGAGCAAGTAGGTTTGCAGGACCAAAATCTGCACTATTACCAAGTTATATTCAGTTATAGTCTCATTGACTTTTCATTTTTTTCTCCTGTGAAAGTCTAGTTTTCCTCCTTTTAGCAGGTGAAATAAGTGAATTTTGGAAATACCTTGAAAAATTGGATATGGATGCTATGAAGGCATTCAATAGATTTATGCATATTTCTTAAAAGTTAGATAACAAAATATGACTCCTTCTATGCTGGAATTGGATTTTATATTTGAAGAAATATTTACTTTCCATTAGGTAACAGATTCCAAATTCATCTCTAGCATATTATAACTCACATTTTAAAGTTTTATAAAACAACCATTTAAAATACTGAAACACTGACCCACTATATTGGAAGATTCATGAGATGTTTTGTACTTTGAAGTATATCAAGCATCTTAAAATTATTCGACACAGGCTACAACATGTTAGCCTAAAAGCAAACCATAACATCACACAATGTTAAACCATGCCTCTTTCCCTTTCCAAAATGTGAACTGTGCTATGATCATCTGAATTTATTGATTCTAAAGAGGAAAAATAAGGTATTTAACTCTATTATGGGAGAAACTAGTAACTACACAGACTATTTACCATGGTTTTCTTATTAGTTTGAGAGGTTCATGTATAGTTCACATATACTATCCAATGTATCAGTTGCAGAGTAGATTGAATATACAGTACATCCTTTCTCTTCTGGTATTTTCACAGTACGATTTCAGATTATGGCATAAGCTTTTAAAATAGCATAAAATTGCATATGCACACATTGTTAAAACTGCATTACTTTCACAAATTGGCTCACTATAACTTAGTAGATAAGATGTAACAATGAATGACAGTTTTCAGTTTAGATGAAGTATGTGATACCATTTTGAATTAAAATATTAACATTTAATGAAACATTTGTATAGAGCAAATAATGTAATATTACATTACTTACATATTCCTTCTGTGTATAATTAAAGGCAAATTCATGAATGCACAAGATTATATTCTGCCACCAGTATCTTCTTTAGTAATACAAACAATATGATAATTACTCACAAAACAATGCATTCTTCACTGGCAGTTAGTAGCAGAGGGGAAGATTCCTATTTTTATTTCCTTATATTGCCATAGTTATCATAAGCTTTCAGACTAACCCATTCCCTCTAAAGTAATACATTCATCTCTCTCCTCTATTCCGCTATACAGGAATATAGGGAGACCAGCTTGCTAACTTCTGCCCTGCTTAGGCAACGTTACACGTCCAGTGCTAGGTGGTATGAATATCTCCACACTTACATGAGAGCTATATCCAAAAATCATAACCAAAGTTAGGTGCCTGTTGTGTTTGGCCCTGTCTATGCAACTACAACATGTACTACAAACCATCCAGTGTCTTGCCCCATTCCAGGAGAGCACGTGGGCACAGCTGTGTTGTGCTATACACTGCCTCACAACTAGCATTGCACATGAAGTAGCTACGCAGCTTTGATTTCAACCTCTAGTATGACCAACTCCAGCTCAGAGATCTCTGTATTGTGCCCCGCTGACCAATTCATCAAAGTCCATACTCGGAGATAGCAGAGTTGTCTCTGCAGGCCACCTTTGCAACTGGGGAAGGAAGCAGACATATTGCTGGGAAGGAAAATACACGCACACAGATTCATCATAATTTGTCTAACTGTACACCAAAGGAGATCTGTATTGCACACCAAGACTGGCCCACTTCGCCTAATCAGATGCTGTCCTCTAATGTTCTCTTTCGAGAAAAAAAAAACAAAAAAAACAAAAAAAACCCCAACAACAAACCCCCCCCCCCCCAAAAAAAACCTAACAAAAACTATAGATTATTGTAAACATAGATCTTTCAGCAACCTAATAAACTTTGTGCTTGTACACCTGAAATATGCACAGCCTATACAGCAAAAGAAAGATCTTTCAGCAACCTAATAAACTTTGTGCTTCTCCCCCTGAAATATGCCCAGCCTATACAGCAAAAGAAAAAAAAAAAAAAAAGTGTCAGGAAGCTTCACTGCAAAAAGGATAATTCTCCAGAAGTAGAAGACAACCAGCAAGCTAAAAATAGCTATCTGGTATATGGACCTAAGTGACCTAGATAATTTGAAGAGGATATTGCAGCTGAATGAAAGGGGGTAGAAAGCTATTAAATGTGTTTTTCTTCTTTAGACATAAAGGAATAACATAAAGAGGGTGTATTTTTTTCTATTAAGGCATTTTGCTCATAGTCTTACAGAACTGGGAAACATAAGATTTAAAAGATGCTTGTAACCTGTTTGACCTTCTTCACATACTTTTCTTGTCAGCTCACAAACTGAATACATCTTCAATCAACTAGAAAAACACAAGGGAGAAAAACAAAGCTTGTTTAACACTAGTTTCCTCCCTTCAGCTAATGGACAAATCTAACTGAATAGCTTAGCTTAGTGTAGAAGGTCACTGAACACATCTGAGGGCTCTGAAATGTAGAGGTTTTCAAGTGTATTTCCATTATTTCCTGAGAAGTTAATAAAAAAACATCTGCTGTAATAACATACAGAACACAGTAGTCAAAGTGTCTCAAACAACTTTTTCAATCACATTCAACATAGGATTTTTAAGTGCAAATGAGAAAATTAATTCCAAAAATACAACCTCACCATCTCAGATTCTCAGGGAAAACCATTTGGTGCATTTTTATGAGGAAAGCAGTTTCTGCTTTGATGGTTTAACTTCCCCTCCTCCACCCCCTCCTTTTTTTTTTTTTTTTTTTTTTTTTCCTTCTTCTTCTTCTGAGTTTAAGAAAGCACTTAATATTTGGGGATATTTCATCAAAATTTACACAACAGGTCTCCAAATCAATTTAATAAGCATTCTAGTACTGACTTCTGAGGGAAAATAGTAAGAGAATATTCTCTGATACACAAGGAGAGATCATTTTGGATTTCACCTTTAATTTTTACAGTATTTAGGGAAGGGAAAATATAAAACTGATTTTGAATTGGCTACTTAAGGCAGGCTTGAGGACACAGCTGTATTTTTTATTTTCTCTACCCTGAATCTCATCAATCTCACTTTTCAGATTTCCATCATTGTGAGATTTTTTTATCATTGCTATGTGATCAGAATTATTACAGCAGCCATGGTTGTTTCAATTTCTATGTTCCATTTAACAGTTTGTTATTATCTTATAATTTCTACCAGTTCTTTAAAACGATGAACCCAACCCAGGGCTATCATACCTTCAGGTTTTTTCTAGATACTGCCAGGCTTTCCATTCTGAACTGTAATTTGGAGAGACTGCTTCATCAGGAACAGTGAACTCGGACTCTCCTGATGCCTGCAGAGCCCTTCTCAGTTTGAGCTTGAATCAAAACAGAGACTGGCATTACAGAATCTCTCCTTAAACTTACGCCAAAGGAAATGATGGGTTTATATGTCTGGTTTGGATAGCAAAGAGTGGGCAAACTGAAGAGCCAAAGAGGTGGTGTGCAAGCAGCTTTGGGGATATCCCAAACTGAAGGGGATAAATCACCACAGACCACTTCCTAGGCCAGCCATTTTGTAGCTGGACATCACTTAGAGATAAAAGCTTCTGTCCTTTGGGCTCTGCATTCATTCCTGCCTCCCAACACCCTGAATTCCCTCACCTGCCCAAAATGAGTTGGGGTGTGTTCATTCACGTGTTGCAGACAGAGTTTCAACCCAGCCTCCAGCTTTCGGATGACTGTTTTTGTGCCCATGAGGGCCATTTTTATGTTATGCTAAATATAGTGACATTAATATCTCACTGTGGGAAGTGATTCTCATTTCCTGGGAAAAAAAAAATCTTGAATATTCTAATGCATAATTAGGATGAAATTATTATGAGAGAGTTACATAAGAATTGCTATTTTGGGCAAACCAAGGGTTCTTCTAAGTTCATCCAACTGATGGTGGACTGCACAGAATCCTCGAGAACAGAGCATAAGGATAGGACAAGTGTAAAATCATACAGTGCTTCAGAATAATGCCCTAATTTATGTGAAATTATGGTACAGGAATTTCCCAAGACAAAGTTCTGTTCCATCATGTTCAGAATGAATCCAAGATGGACTTACACTTTATGCTGACATGATCTGAACTTTTTTAATGAAATCATAAAAAACTAAATGAACTTTTTTTTTTTTTTTTTTGAACTTCACAGAAAAAGATGTGTGACTCACTGTAGACAGCTCTGAGTGGTAACATCTCATTTAAGACATACACTATGCACAAAGGAAGGAGTAACATCAGCTTTATGAAAGCATGTTTTCTTTTTGTAAACAAATACTGAATATCATCTGCCATTTAATTACCCAGACATTCAGTATCATGTAATCACTCTGCAAGCATTTGGTTGTTTTTATCTGACCTGAATGATTCTAAACCATCAGTAGTTTTGCCACATCCCTTTACCACATAATCACTATCTCAAAGGAAATTTCCATTTAGCTCCACTGCTAACTCCTTTCTGTTGTGTAAACTGACTTTATTTCTATCCTTTGTTTTCTGCCTTATAGCAGCTTTCTGAAACATTGTCTTTTTCATTTCATCTTTTTCAAAATAAAAAAATGCAAAAATATTTACAGATACCCACTTTTTCTGTTTCTGTCATATGTCTGTATTCATACTGACTCCTTTGAAGAATTAATGCAATTGTGAGCTACAGCTTCTTTGCAAAACTATATTGACTCTTCTCCATTATATCAGATTTATCCACATGTCTAGTAATTTGCATAATTTCTGCCAGACAGAGAAATATACAAAGTATTTAAAAAATACTAGTATCATTAGCACCCTCCTTTGGATACAAGGTTGAACTAGATCACATATTACAAGCCAATTAATAGTTTACAGTATTATATTTAAGTTTCTTTGGATCCATTGCTTGCTGCAATTTTATATTTCTATTTCTTTTAGAAGAGGTGACTTCTAATGCCACTGAAATTAAGACAGACCCTCAGAATCATGCTGTGTAAAGAAAGGTATTGATGCAGGAGGCTTCCTAGGCTCCCTCACAGTAAGCAAACATAGAAACAATTTGTTTAGCTACTAAGCTGTTACCTAAACTTCCACGAGTGCTCCTGTGGAGAGCATACATAGCCTTCCCTTACCATTTCAACTTTGCCCCAGATGATAATTCAAACCAGAACTTGATGGTGAGTGGTACATCACCAACAACAAAAAACAGCTGTCATTCTTTAAGGTGATTTATTTAACTCAGAAACACACTGTCTAGTGGAAACCAATGGTAACTTGATAAAATCATGGCAATATGAATGAGGAAATATTCGACTGAGGCACCCATGGGATTCCTAGAACAGAGACCACCAAAATAAGGACCAGCTGTGGCAGATCACATTTGGAGAGGACAGAGGTGACCACAGGTGGAGCCAGCTATCAAGGTGAGAAGCTGCACGTGTAGAGCCCGGTCCAACTTGGTTAAGAGTGCACTTTGAGGTCATCAACACTTACCCAGCAGCACCACCACCAGCCATATACGCACCCTCACCCCGTCACCTGATGGGGTGCATGAGAGACCATGATTGTCTGCTGTCACCCACGGATGAAAAGGTGGCGGGTCCTGTAGTAACAGGTCAGTACACACAAGATTGGAAGTGATTTGTGTTTCCATGATTATGAAAGTTGTCATCATATTAGGTAAAATGGTGATTTTGTATGATTGAGAGACTATTAAAAAGACATAACAATAGATGGGATATTGCTTTATGTGATAAAGGACAGCGTTAACTCCATATGGCTTGTGTTAGCTGTCATTCAATTCAACCACCAGTCTCTCTCTGCAAACCAGTTTAAGGTGCACTGTTTCAGGTGGCCTGCAACGCACGCTGTTTACAACTTTATCATCTAACAGACTGCTCTTTGCTCCCTGGCATGTTTCCTGCTTGTGAGCAATTGGGAGATGGTTGCTTTATTAATTTTTAAGCTCTTAGCATAAAAGCTTTCAGCCCCACCACCCCCCTAAAAAAACACCAAAACCAAAATCCCAGTGTTTTGGACTCCCTGACTATTGTTTTAATTGCAACTTTGCAGAGATGTTTTTTTTTCAATTTTCCTTATTTTTAAATCATTCCCACCTTATGAAGATCATAATTTTAGTTCTAACTGACTTCAGGAGATGCATCACTTAATCCTAACTCTTTTAATAAATGTAACTATTGCTCTTAATATAGTATATACAAATAATAGATAACATTTCTTAAAGACGGAGTCAGGTAAGGATACAAACACTAATTTAGCCTGTGACAGCATAGGTCAGCTCAGCTCTATGCTGATCTAAGTGGAAGTTAAAAGATCACAAAATGTCAAAAGAAAGGTGTACTGGGTCTTTCCTGTAGGCAAAAACAGTAGAAGCAACTGCTTGAATGCTGCCCCAGTAATCAAAAGAATATGAGATGAGATGGTAAAACATTGTCTCTGATAAGCTTATATCAAGAGATTTTATATTGTTAAGATTATTTTAAAAAGCTATTTCTAGTACTGACAGTATACCATTGTGCTTCAGCAAGTCCTGTTCAGAAACCTCTTCCTTGAAACTTTACAGATGAACATAAGTTTTTGCCTTCATAGATCATTTCTCTGTTATTGTTTCTTTGAGATAGTCTTTATTCTTAATTTTGTGTTTTCATGTTTCTATCTGTTTTCATTCTGTAATTATATAATCAGCATTTCCATATGTTTCATACATGCACATGAATTTGCCACATATCTCCATTACTTTCTTCTGAACTCACATTGCATAACCAAGTTAAGGATATTTGTTTTAATCTGCTTTTTTTCCTTAAACAGAGGTAGGTTACTGATTTTGATGGGTGATACACCTTGACAGGCGTATCCACTTCAGGGCTCCAGTGTATTCCTTCCAAGGTGTCTATTGGTACAGAACACTTTGATTCTTCTTTTGAGTTCCTTTTTCATCTTCTTTTCAGCATAGCTTCTGTTTTTAAAGTTAAATCTTACCATGTGGATTTAATTTGTCTTGCTTTCTTCTATGAAGACACCACTTTTGAATGCATATTTGTCAGAGTTATAGAAAACCCTACTGGCTACAACAGTAGTGTGTATTGCCCACAACTGAATCAAGACCTGCCTTTCTTCTTGCCACAAGCTTGCCTTAAGAATGGCTCCCTTACAATGCCTGAAACAACAGAGTTTATACGTTATGCATTCGGGGCCTTTACAAAATCTGTGAGATGGTGTCCTGGATTAAGCTGAGACAGAGTTAACTTTCTTCGTAATAGCTAGCAAGAGGCTGTATTTTGGATTTGTGCTCAGAAGAAAGCTGATAAAAAGTGATGTTTACGCGGCTGCCAAGGTCTTTCAGCTTCTCTGGCTGTCTGCAAACAAGAGAAGCTGGGAGGGAGCACAGCCCCAGTTACTAGCCCAGGATTTGACCTTAGGTTTAGGATTGAGACCCAGAGTGGCCAATAATCTATTCCATAACATACACGTCATGCCCAGTATATAGGGGAGGACCCTCCAGAAGATCGGCCCTTTTGGTTCTGGATCTCTTTTGCTCCGGGTCATCTTGCTCCAGGTGGTCACTCTCCCAAGGCCTTCCCCCCCCGACCCTGGTCAGCTCTCGGTCTGGGACGCTCAGACTGTTATCTCCGTTCCGTGAGTGCGGTTTCGGGACTCTCCCTGCTCTGGGATCATTAGCCGGGAACAGGCTGAGCCTTGGTCATTGGGTGGGGGCGGCAGTATCACTGTTTATCACTCATTTGTATATTCATATATAGTATTATTTTCAATGTTATTGTAGTTTAGTTATTAAATTGTTCTTACCTCAACCCACGAGTCCTTTTTTCCCTTTACCCCTTTAATTCTCTCCCCTGTCCTGGGGTGGGGGAGGGTAATTGGGTGAGCGGGTGTGTGTGAGTTGGCCCCCAGCCAAGGGCAAACCCATCAGATGGTGATTGAGATTTTTCAGTGCAATCTGTCTAAGCTTTCTTAGTATTTTAGAGTTATTGATATCAGGGGGGCAAGATAATACTCCCTCTTTTTGAGCATGGGCTTTTAATGTTTGATGCATTAGCTGAATACAACCCTATAGTAGAACCCTGTTTCTACCAATGTGATATACTCTGTTGCTTACACATGACTGCAGTATGTGTCTCATGTATGACTTCCCTGTACCAAAGGCCAACATGCCTTTTATATGAATTTTTCATGAAGAAAACTAGCCCTTCACTTAAAACACAAACTTGTATATCACTGAGGACCTCAGAGGAAAAAAAAAAAGAAAAAAAAAATCAACACATTTGTAAATTACCATCATACTTTTTTCTTTCAGTCCAGCACATAGTAACTGTCTTCTAAGATTACAGAATATATAGAGCATACATACTCTATTTTGTGCACAGACAGAGCCTGACTGATTTCTTCTCAGGCCTAAGACTAGGCAAAAATATAGAAAAGATAGGGAACATTCTCATTTAATATGCTTTTTATAACTGTGCCTAACTGTGTCTGTTACATTCTTGTAACTCTCAACATTCAAGCTACCCAACCCAATAAGTTATAAGTTATTATTATTATTCCCAAGGAGTAAGGTCAAGAGAGCTTGTTTGGTTTGTTTTGGTTATTTTAATGGAAAGGATTTTATTGTTACAAACAGCTTAGGATTTTCAATCATCGTATATTTAAAAAAAAAAAAAAACTGTATCAGAATGAACAGAAGAAATCATTTGTTTTATCTTTTTCCTTGAAATCTTAATTTTTATAGAACCAATACTAAGTAGCTGAGCACAAAAAGAGCGTCCTATTTTTAAGTCAGCAATGTGTATGCTCACACTAGTATTATCAGGAACTAAATGTGATGGGTTTAAACTGGCAAATCAATCAAACACAATACGAAAAGCAGATAAAAAGAAAAATGGCTATTCTGTGTAATAACACCTGTCATGTAGATCTTTGAAAAAAGTGGAAGTATTATCAAAGTCAGTGACATGAATATCAATATTTAATCGGAACGGGATACTAAAACAGAGGAAAGAGATTTACAAGTTAGGGAGCCTTTCCAGAGCAGGAAAAAAGATATTATTTTTTTAATAACTAATTTTCTAAGCAAAGATTTAATAGGGTGTCTGTGTCAGTTTTGCCACTGCTGTTGAGAAATACGTTCAAGGTGACAGTTTTTCCCCTTCAAAACAGCCCAAACATACAATCAGAGAAAGAACAGAGGGGAGGGAAGCAGCTGTAAAAATCATACGTATTATTGAAGCGTTGATCCAGAAATATCCCCAAGATCTGACTGAGCCCCTTCAAAGCTAAAAGGCAGGTATGCAAGGTCTTGTGCAAATATGGTTATTTGCAACTGTGTACAAATAAGGTTATTATTTCTAATTATGCCCTTCTAGCATAAGAATATGTTTCATAATGTTTTCTGTCTTTATGGCAATGTAGGACCTAAAACACATGCAAAAAACTTAAAGAAATTAACCTCAATAAAAGTTGTATTTGATCCAGGTGTAAAATCATGTCCATCAGGCACATCCTCTGAAGAAACAAAAAGTCTTTGTACACAATACAGATATCTCAAAGCATAATAAAGAAAGTGATATGCAAAAGGGTAAGTGCTTACAGAACTGTGGTAGGCCCATCTCATCATCACCAACATTAAAACATCAACGTCCAAGAATGCAGTCTAGAACATGGATCCAGTCTGCCCAAAACTGAATACGTTGTGATTTGGAAGGTTTTGTTTTTTGTTGTTTTGTTTTTTTTTTTTTTTACTCTGAAATGTGCTTTTAAAAAAATATTTTATGCATTTAAATATGTAGAAGGAATGGCCAAACTTCCCGATGTCAAAGGCAACCTATAGAAAGAAGCATGTATGTCTGAGAGGCACAAGATGTACCCACTGCCTCAGGAAGAGGAAGGTTTAAGAACGGTACACATCAGCAGGGGAGGGCAGTAGATCACGAGGTCCTACTCGAGGGGTGCACACATGCAGCTGAGCTGGGGACAGACAAGTTACTCCCTGACTGACATGACATGACACCAACGGAAGGAGATATGCTGGATCTGTTTAAGAGATGTAGAAAGCTCAAGAGAGATAGGTGCACCGCTCCTAAGTGCACATGCTTGCATCTTCTCCTTTTCCCTCTCCATTGAACCTTAGGCACATGATACCTGTTTTGCAGATAGGGGGAAGGGTCAGTATGATTTGCTTGGGCTTCAGTATGTTTATATAAGAGGGTATTTAGATAGGTGAGGACAGTAGCTTGAGATTGTTCTTTTTTTTCCTGTTTTTGTTTTTTAACTTTCAGTCTAAGTATAACATAAATCCACTAAGCCTTTTTTCCTTTATGAAGAGTTTTGCTTTGGAGATTCTGAAGATGATTAGATGTAATGGTAATGAATTCTGAGCACAGAAATGATGATGTCTACTGCCAGCAAAAATCATGCAAATTTGTAAATGTTTACAAATTTGCAAGCTAGACATATGCACTACTGAGACCAATATTGTAGTGCTATATTTAGCTTGTTCCTATTCCCTCCTCAAGATACATACACAACAATAACTTCAAGAGACCAGCATGTATTCAGTTTTCTTTAGATTCATCTTTTTTTTACTCAAACTAAGTGCAACAGAGAAGTCTGAGAGTTTCAATAAAAGTCTAGGAAGTGCAAGTCCAAGCATGAGAAGAAAGGTGAAAGAGCTCACTTGACTATCTTTTTCCTCAGTAAAACATATCAGAAATGAAAGTCCAGTGACCTCTGTTGCCA
Source organism: Pterocles gutturalis (assembly GCF_000699245.1). Classification (NCBI taxonomy): domain Eukaryota; kingdom Metazoa; phylum Chordata; class Aves; order Pterocliformes; family Pteroclidae; genus Pterocles; species Pterocles gutturalis. The sequence goes on along the minus strand of NW_010122204.1, from coordinate 15,484 downwards.
GTAGTAGTGATTGCATTGCTTGCTTGGCATGCCTAATGCATCTGAGGGAAGCCCTTGTTATTCTACAAGAAGAGGCTATAAAAACAAGAATGCAAAGACAAATTATTTTAACATACTAAATACATATGTATTTTTGCCTAGCTTCCTTATTTTATTAATCGACTCTGAATTTTCAGATTAAAGGTTGGGGATACTACATTATCTTAGAAGCATTTAAAATGTAGTCTGTATTCAGTCAGACATTTCTAATGGTGAAAGTGTTTTGTTATGCAGATGCTCATTGTTTAAGATAATATGTTTATCTGTTTTTTTGTAAGGGAAGTCACTTTTAATAGAAAACATTTTAAGCCTTAAGATTTGATTTGGAAAGGGAACATAACCTTTGCATGTTCAAACAAAAGATACTGAGAATATGACATAATCTTCACTGAGCAGACTGCAGCAGTGACAGCTCTAGTGCTTTCTGACCGGTGGGGATTTCCCCCCCTCTGAGGTCTGCTGTGCACGTGGGCAGGGTGGCTGTGGCACCAGGCCTGCAAGTCCCACAGGCACCTTAGCCTGGGAAGGGGACCCAGCTCAGAGATGGGTATAAAGTTCCGGTAAAGGCAGACCCAGTGCATCCCCAAGGAAAAGCTGCTCCTGAACTGTAGCCACTTTTGAGTTTATGCCCACTACGCCAAAGCAGAGAAAACATGTCACTGCTTGTGCAGTCAAGGGAGCAGACAGAAGCAAGTCTCACTTGCAAGCTAAAGGTCTTCAGAGAGACACGGCCAGTAACCACAGCTCCACCAAAGATGTGCAGATAATTAAGTGGAAGGAGAAGTTTCACTTTTCATCAAAGTGAAAATGAATCTGCTCTCCAAGAGCTGTCTTGTTTAATTGCAGTCATTCAGACATTTTTGTGAAAAAAAAAACCAAAAAAACAAACAAACAACAACAACCCAAAAAAAAAAAAAAAAACAAAAAACAAAACAAACAAACCAGGGAAACCTGTAGTTTTCTGAAAATGGGAAAATGTTATGGAGGAAAAACATTACAGAATCCTGTCCCCTCACACACACATAATAAAACCTTCGTTGTTTGAACATCAACTTAGAAAAAAAAAAACATGGGACCAAGAACAATGTAAAGATAGTTAACCTCAAACATCTATCTTTGTGTCTTTATAGCATAACAAAATACATTTTTATCTTTTCCAGGCTTTCAGTGAAAGGGTTCTTTTCTGTACTGACAGTATTGAAGGCATCTCTAGCTGCATGAATGCCACAGTGGGTCACGCAGCTTGCGCTTCTGATGTTAGCAAGAACAGAGAAAATAGAGAAGACAACCCTCTTAAACAGTACTTTGTTTTTGTCATGCTGCATTGAGACACGACTCAGTTTCTGATGTTCCTTGCTTTTACAGTAAGACCAAAGGGACTAATCCTCTATTTTAATCACTACCAGCATCCAGGTCTCTACATTGGGCAGAATTAAATATTGATAAATATTAAATTGATAAGGCAGACGTGCCCTAAGTATTTTGTCAACAGGAAGCTGAAAAATTACTTTGGAAGCAAAATATTAAAAGTCATCAAGTTTATAAATCTGAAAAAGCTTGCACACAGAGGTGATGCCTTGCACAAAATTCAAATCATGAAGATATTTGTGCCTTTAAGCTATGCCTGTTTCTGTTCATGGTAACTTTCTGTTCTTGGTAATTTTCTTGGTCATACAAAAGATCTTTAAAAATATATTAACAGATAGTAAAAATTCTAGAATAAAATTCTGAGTAAAAGAAATGGCAGTATTGCCATTGGTATTATGTTAAGAAGTACAGTAAAAATAATTTTTAAGTTATTTTTCATTCCAAAGGAAATTTATTTGAATCATAATAAATATTCAAACAGCATGTATCCCATTTTACTGCATCATAAAAAAAAGATGCAGAATATGGAGACCTAATAGGTAATTTATTATATATATCAATATAAATAATTCTGAGCGTGTGTTTTGCCTGACATTTGCTTATGTGCTCTGGAAATATCCGGAAGAGGAAAATCACTTAATAATACAAATGTGTTTTCTATACCAGATTTAAACATAATTTGGTTAAAAAAAAATAAAAAAAAAAAAAAGATGAAAAGCTTTTGCTTTAAATAACAGAATAGACATGATGGGTCTTTGGTGTGGTCTTGGAAGGCATATTACAAAAAAGTTATTGGCATAAGAAAGCCTGGTATTTTAAAACAGTATGTATCCCAAGGGTAGTGTTGATCACACAGGGCTGGAAAGCAAAGCTAAGCACTATTAATCTTCAGTGAGATTTCTGGTTATTCGCCACATCGTCGAAGAGAAAAGTCATTTGACTCCCATGTTAGTAAACTGCTCTTTCTCATCACTTTCACTATAGCACTCAAAAAGGCTGGCAACAGAGACACAGAACAGATTAATTAGGTATTTAGGATGGATGAAAATAAATTGTGGTGTCTTACCAACATCAAATAATACCAGCTATATTTTTTTTCTGATTTATCACAAATCATACAATTTTATATCTATGTGATTTTCAGAAAAAAAAAAAAAAAAAAGAAATTCTGATGCCTCTCCAAAGGTATTATCAATGTTTAGTTAATGAACAGAGCTGGCATCTACCATATTCACTTTTAATATGCAACCATTAAAGACCTGAGTAGGGTTTTACCACAGATACAATTTCAAAATTTTACTAACCATCCATCTCTTTTTTTTGTCCTGGAGTCAATGTTCTTACATGTGATACCTGATCCTCCTTGGCATTTATCTCCCAATTAGTGCTCTTTAGATGAATAGAGCACAACTTTTTTTTGTTGTTTTTGGTTTTTTTTTTGGTGAAATTCAGCATAAATCTACTGACCCAAATAAGGAAATTGATATGAGCACAAAACCCAAAGCTTTTGAAGCAAGCTGTAGTGTGAATATGCAGTGGCAGCAGTAAAATTACAATATATGCTACTCCATGACCTGGTGGGTGCAACACGGGCTATTAGTGAGTGTTGGTGGCTCAGTTGTACTACTCCTTGAGGCCTGGAGTGGGGTCAGCATTCAACCCTCATTTACTTTGACCACAATTACTCTTTTTAGAAGAATTTCTCAGTAACTCTTTTTTCCTCTTGATTTAATAGAATATTTTTTTCTGTAATTGAGAATGAGTGCAAGTGAATCTAGTTTGCATTTGAAAAAAGGAAAAGGGAAAAGGAAAAGGAAAAGAAGAGAAAGAGAAAGAGAGAGAAAGAGAAAGAGAAAGAAAGAAAAAGAGAAAAAGAAAAAAGAAAAAGAAAAAGAAAGAAAAAGAAAAAGAAAAAGAAAAAGAAAAAGAAAAAGAAAAAGAAAAAGAAAAAGAAAAAGAAAAAGAAAAGGAAAAGGAAAAGGAAAAAGAAAAAGTTCAGCTACCTCCTGCCTTTTTGAGTTCTCCCTTAACACAAAATGCTTTGGGTATCAGATGATGTAGGAAGAGCTCAGCCCGATTTCTGGTTTTTTAGCTGAAAACAGAGATGAAGACTGGATGAATTACACAGTTTGAGAGTACAGCTATACTGCAGTGTCAGGCACTGGTTCAAACATACTGTGAAAATACAGGGCTAGATGCAAATGCTTTTGACTGGCAGTGTCTGCAGGCTAATCTGTGGCAACATGGAGCTCAGAAAACTTCTATTTACTCAGTTTCTCCAATGGGCTTTTGTGCAGACACTAAATTCTGTGTAAATGGCTAAAGTACCACAGACATCTGAATGAACTTTTCTGGACTTGTCTACAACAATATTAAAGTTTGTCCTGCAAAGCCAGTGTTGATGTATTCTCTAGAACTCAATTCTAAAACTGAAATCCTCCAGCACACCCCAATGATTACTTTTATTAAGTGAAACAGCTAGGGATCTTTTCTAGTCTTCTCATGGACATGCATATGCAACTACTGTTCTGCTTTTAGAAAATACAACACACCAGCAGACATCACTGAAGCTTGAGTACACTGATCTGAACCTCTAAGTATAGGATTGAATTATAATTTTCCTGCTGGTCACTCACCTATCTAAGCAGCTGTCTTCGTTTGACATATAAATTAGTTGTCAAGAGAGCAGTTTGGACAGGGTTAATACTGAACATTTTAATTTTTTTTTTTTTTGATTTGTTGCCAAACCCCCTCCCTCCAGCTACTTTTCCTGATTATTAATTGTATTCCAGAAATATTGTCAAGGAAATGGTACATCTGATGGACATAATTAGTCACCGTAGTTAACATATTTACATAGAAGCTAAATCTTAAAGAAATTTGACAAATGAAACTGTTATTGTCGTCTCCACAAAGCTTCACCACACTACTCCTCTCCCAGAGTCTGCATTACTTTGAACTCACTTTGTCATGCATAGCTTTTTGAATTTGTTTTAATTTGAAGTCATTGTAAATGGATAGCACAGATAACTGAGCAAGTGTGTGAACAAAAGCAGCACTGCAAATTTCTCTAGCAGATGACAGACTTATGGTAGTACAGTTTCTCTGTACATCAAATATTTGACATGCTTTCTCAAAAGGTCAGTAAACATTTAATTTGCATCAGTAGTTTTTGTTATCTGATATGCAGAAAGCATTTAATCTACAATCTCAAGAGACCACTGGAGTGAACGGGAGTCTTGAGTAACTTCAGGTTGTCCACGAACTCAAGAAGACGGAAAGAACTGAGACCATCACCACACCTCCTATCATATAAGCCACATACAAACATGGGGTAATTCGGAAATTATTTTGACTGCTACGTAGTCCAACCAAAGTTTTAAGCACCTTTTTTAACCCCTTCTGTGTTCCTTTTATCCCTGCATATACTGGTTGCCTGACAAACTAGCTGCTGCTAAAACGTGTATTTAATTTTGTTGACTGTTATTCTGCTAGCCACCTATATCTCAAATTAGGCTGTCAGCCTTACCTTCTTTGACACAGGCTGCATCTTTACTATGTTTCTTCACACAATCACTACAGGAATAGGAATCTAATTCCACATTCCACAAACAACTACCTCCAAATATTTCCACCTGCCTATAAAAAGCTGCCATTTTTCATAACTTAAATTCTCCATTAAAGGGATTACTAATTGGATGATCTTGGTTTTCCACAAAGCTCAGTAATTAAATATTTGGTGCCCCCTAAATTTATTTTCATATTCTGCCTTCTTCAATAACAACAGGAGGAAAACGAAGCACGAAATAGAGAAACCATAAAAAATGACCCACTTTTGACCCACTTAATCTAAAATTCAAGTTGCCAAAACTTACAATGACTAGCTGCTTGCCTCTTCTGTACTCACAACAGATGCTTTTATTGCTGACATTAAAATTGTCGGTACTTTGAGACACTCTCTCTATAATGAGGGAACAAAATAAACTCTTTCCTTTTTAGGGTGGTGTAGGTTTTTTTGGTGCTGGAATTTTCAGGTTTTTATTTTAAAATTAATAGACATTTACAAGCTCTTTCCTACATGCAAGTAAAGAACATATCTATTTTCAGTAATGCTTTCTATTTTAAAGTCTATTTAAAATGGGGTACAGGCATTGTTAACATCATTGTTCTGGCTGTTTCAAAGCTCCAGCAGAGAGCTGCTACTCTTGAGGGCTTGTGATATATTTGCATTCTCCCAATACACATAGTTAAGATTCTGTGTTTCATCTATAAACAAAGGTTTCAGTTATTTCAAATTTAAAAAGTTGACATCTGAGCAAAAGCTATCATATCCAAGACTAAATATATCTCTTGTCAGAGCTCTAATTATAGTTCTATTATTAAAAACTAGGTTACAATATGTTCCTTTGCTATCATTACATACACCCTGCAGAACTTCATTATTTTATAAATAAATTTATTCTGAGGACAAAGAAAAGCTCTTTCTGAATAAAATGATATTAAAGTAATATGCTCCTCATTTTTAAAGTTGCTTTGATTTTCAACTTATTCCATGACATTTAGATGGTAAAACAAGAAGGTATCACTAAAGAGAATAATACACAATATCTATGATTTAGAAGGGGCAAAACACAAAGGTCTCTTGGATTACATTCTCACATTTCTCCCATACTTTTAATTTGCTAAGTGTTTTATTTCACAAACATTAAAAGCCAACTTTTGGCCTATTTTACTGAAACAATGACTAACTGCTTATAGACGAGTCACATACTGTAATCTTTAAAGCACAGATTCTCTGTGTAATCCACTTTCTGCCTAGTGAAAAGAATAAGAGAGACACTTGCTCTTTTGAGAAGCTGTAAGGGAGACCTGCAAATGAATTTTCCCCAGTTTTTCCATTTAGAGCACCCCACTCAACCTGCAAAAAACGGTTTGGAGAGACATGGCCTCACCCAGAGCAATTAACCAAGTAATCTTGCTGACAGTTCCATCTTTCCCTAGATACCCTTTCACAGACTTCTTGGTAGCACTCCAGAGGTTTCCAGGTTCTGCACATCAGAGATGGAAAACTACTAGGATGGTGTGGTTGAGAGCTTGTTATGGGTCTCTTGTCAGGAACTTGACTCCTTAGCGAAGAGGTAACAAAGTTTGATGCTGAACTCAAGGCATCTGAGTCCCAAGTATCTGCACATCAAACTAAAATATCACTGCCTGCATGGTCAGAAGAAGCACTACTACTTCCTTCCAGGCCTGATATTCAAACAGCAGATTTTTTTTTTCCCCAGAAAGAAAAAATACACATGGTTTCTTAAGTTATGCTTGTGATACATAAATTAGAAAATTATTTACAACTTCTGACATTAAAAGCATTATTTGTATTTACATCACTCATCATGTGAAAGCAACTTGCAAATAAACCTTAGTCCGGGAATAAGTTTACTGAGACACAGGTACTCTAGACACTGAATTTTCAAGAAGGGAATACAGCTCTTTGAGGGATGATGTACTATAGACCCAACACAAATGAACATGTAGAACATTTAGAACTAAGCTTCTACTTTGATTGTGTAAGTAGGACAGCTTTTTTTTAACCATGGAGGTTGGTGGATGGGTGGGAACTGAATAAAACAATTTCATTCAACCCTAAATATTTTACAGTTAATTAATGACCTGGATTCCACTACTCACAAATATGATAAATAAGGGATGTAATATATTCCTCTATCTTAATGCCAACCTCATAGGCTAATCTGCTCAAGATAGCACCTCTAGAACCACATAATAATGAATATAAGCCAATTCTACTATGATACTAATTTATTTAGCACTTTTACAAAGCTAACAATGATGAAAAATCACTAACCAGGAGTAGCCTGCTAACTGAAATCAATTCCACAGTTAGAAAGATGGATTTGAATCACCGAAAACAAATCAGGAGAAGAAGGGAGATAAGCTGTAGATTTCACATGGAGATCCACTTTCATGTTTGGAAGACCACCTCTCCCAAAACATCTTGATCTTTAGAAGAGGGTGAAACACAGTCCCAGGACAAGACACAGCTATTAATTATGACCGCTCATGTTACAGCTGCATACAAGCAGGACCTCCTGTATTTCTGTCCTGAAAACCCTAGAAACTAATAATGATTGCACTGAAGAGCAAACCATGCTTTCTGCATGTGTACCACACAGGCAGCCAGCAGGTATTACTAGCTTACCAGATACGTGCGATTTCCGATTTCAGACCAAGTATTCTGGTGTTACATATAACAGTTTTGTAGGACAAGAATTATTTGTCCAAGATTTAAAGATCAACGGTTTTTTGGTAGGTTGATTGTTCAAATAAGATGCTGCCCAAAACACAGGTGACACATGAGGCAAAGAAAAACTTGAACCATAGTGTTCAGGTGATTTTCCTCAGAGTCCAAAGGAAGTAGAGGGAGATTAGCACTTCTCCAGGATGTTTACGAATGCATGTCCACATACAACTAAAAATACTATTTAGAGAACTGAAGTAAAAGGTAGCTAAAATACCATTGAAGTACCTTCCACTGAACTAGAATTGGAGGAGATACATCTAGATCATTCAGATGACCAAGTCAAACCTACCATTAAAAGCATCTGCTGATAGGTCATATTTTCTAAACCCTTGTTGTTCTGTAGACTTGCTCCAAGTTTCCTCAATAGTTGCAAGCTTTACTATTTCATAAACCAATAATTTCTGAGAAAGCAACACTCTAGGAACATGACATTTTCTTTAGATGTGGAAGCAACAGATACTCTTCATTTCCTGTAACTATTTCTGTGACCATAACAAGGCTTAACTGGCAAGACATTTCAAATAAGCTTGTATCACACGACTGCTGCTGGTGCTACTTCTTCATATAGAGAACACCAAGACAGTAAATTACTCATGCTAAAATCTCACTATTGCCAAGTAAAATAAAATACATTATTTTAAATTTACATCTTTCACCTTCTGTCAAGCACTTCCATTATCACAGCCATAATAAATTTTCTTTTTTGCAGCAGCAGCACCATGTTGCTGACTCATTTTGTTTGTGATTCACTGCACTTACCAGAGCTTTTATTTGCTTTACTATTTCCAGTCCAGTTATTCCCCCTTCTGTATGCATACATCTTACTTCTCTCCTAAATATAATACTTCACATTTGTTTTGTAATTCATCGATCAATTTGAGACCATTTGTTCAAGACTGCATTTCATCTTGATCCAGTCCTCCAAACTGCTAGACATCTCTGCTGCAAAGATGCTGAGCACAAATGTGTGCTGTCTAAATAATTTGAATCACTATTAGAAAATGCTCCAGACCATGGAAAAGTCCTGTGGGATTCCCTGTTGGACTGCACCACTGCTGAGTATGTTTTTCAACATTATTGTGGTCATATTCATATTCTCTTACTCCTCTTTTTTAAGCAGGAGAATCAGATGGGACACAATTAAAAGCCAGACTAAACAGAAGATATATCACAGCTAGCTACTATTTCATTGTTGTCTATCATGAATTACTCCCTAGAAGATAAAATGACAGATTTTGGGATTGATTTAGTTCATTATTGGTAAAGGCAGTTCAATAATTATGTTCCAGGAATTAAAAAAAAAATTAATAAAATTAATAGTCTGAGCTCAATTTTTCCTGTGTATTAAAGATAAAATTATTATATACTGCCAGGAGGGGCTCCATTTAAATAAGTTAGTTTGTTGTTCTTTTTTCCAGTATATTTGAGATCTCTACCATTCTCAAATATAACTATTTCAAAACATATTATAATTGACTTTCATAATTTGCTGACTGGATCACACCTCTTATATTTGACCTAGCTCCCCTCCAATTTATCTGGTTTTGTTAAATTTGTGATTCCAAGTAAAAACTAGAGAAGTCCAACAGAGAAAAACCCCCCATATATTGGGAACATAACAAAGGAGTCCAACAAACAGTAATACATCTGCATCACCAGTTTGAGAAAATGAAAGTAAACTGAGGCAGAGAACATTTTGAGAAGAGGATGGCTTCTTAAATTTGAATTCCTACTGAAATCAAGGGAATAAAACTTTGACATTTTTTCCAACAATTCAGTCAACTGTATTTAGCAACACCTGAAACTTGTAACTGTTATCTTGAAAATTAAGCCTCAGGGGAGGAATATCAGGTTTTTTCAAAAATATACAGAACATATTTTGGTTTATAAATAAATAAAAATATTGATATTATAATATTACCTTAGCAAACTGTGCATTTATCCATTTTGTGAATGTTTTCTTTTGAACATCTTCCCGTTCATCTGCCAGAGAAAAGTAAAATACTTAATTAGAATTATTCAACAAAATAGTGCAATATTATTGATTAAAGCATCAGTCTTGGTAAAGCTACTATTAATAATTGAAACACATTCAAGGCACCTATTTGGATGTTTTCTGTCCTTGACAATTACATCAATATCTTTTTGAAAGCCTACATGTTCCCTTCATAGCCTTGGTCTATATCCCTAGCTCATCTCACTGATCCTGTAGTTTCTCTTCTTCTGGAAGGAAAGAAGTTGCAGCTTCTTCTGTTGCAGTAGGATCTGAAATATCCCATTTTCATTTTTAATTTTGTATAAGTATAAAAAAACATGTTACCCAATGGTTTTAGCAGCAGGAAACTCTTCTAAAGCACTTTTAGAAAAGTGCTTAAAATAACAAGTGTGTATGCACATCCTCAGATTCCCTGAGGAAGCTGAGTCTTCTGGACCCCAAAGAGAGTTCTCCACTGGCATCCCTGCCACACCTTATGCCTTTTCTGTTTTGTAGCTATTTACCTGTCACAATTTTTTATTTATTTTTACTCCAGTGGAAAAAGAAACCCCCACCTTCCATTTGTTCAGCCATTTCTGAAATTCCTTCCTAGTTCTTTCATATGAAAAGCATTGTAGAGGGAGATTATTATCTTAGGCCTTGATTTCTGTATCTAAGTACAGTCTTGATGCAGAATGGAACTGGACACACGAAGTTATAACTCTGATGTATTTTATGCAGGTGGGAAGAGAAAATGCCTTCAAATTAGAACCTAAAAATCCTTTGCTCAAAAATATATTTTAGGCATCATCCCTGAAATAACACAGAAGGGCAAACTTCTTTGTATGACAAAGTCAAACCAAACTAGAATTAAAGGGCATACATGGAAAAGGCTGCAGAATGCTTACACTAAAATATCAGGCACTCAATGCTGCCTTTCAGTTTGCAGTAAAACTCTCAAAACTTCTTAAATAAAAAGGGATATTAAATTCCCATCTGAAATGTTCAGTAATTAATAATGCTAATGGATTCAGCTGAATTTGAAAGGCAGGTATAGATGAGCTACATGAGAAATGAATAGCATTAATAATGTACTTTGCTTTCGCTCTCTCCAACCTTCTAAGAAGACAAGGTAAATATTTTTGATACAAGTATATCTTTTGTTCTTAAAACCCCACCTCAATAGCACTTTAAAAGTGCCTTTCACATGAATGTGAATTCCCAACAGTACAATATAAACATGAAAAAGTAATACTAGAGTTTGTTAAGCTACTATTTCATCACAAAAAACTTCTGCATACAGGAAGGAGCATATTTTAATTGCTTTCAGATGACCGTGAGTGAAAAGACTGACAACAAAATAGTACTACTGGAAACATGCCATAGAAGTCAAGCATTATATACATTCTGCCACTGATATACGGGTATTTGCTACAATAAACTTTCTAGAGTTCTACCGCTATCTATCACAAATAATGCGGCTTGCTTCATCCCTTGGCTGAAAACGATATTTGAATAGTTAGCGATTAATCAAAAAGCAACAGCACATAGAAGAGATGCATGCTTTTGTTAACAAATGATGGTAAAGCAGTTAAAACACTTATTTTTCTCCGCAAGTATCACTTCCTTCCTTGTTGACTGTTAGTAAGCTGTTTATTATATGAGTTTTGACTTATTCCAGCCATGTGCAATACACTGAAGATGGGAGAAGGAAGACACATTTTGTTGGTGGAAGATACATATCCAATCTGATGCTCTATTACAAACTTCTTCAGCAACTTTATGTAAAATATTACATATCAGTAGCTATTTCTGTTTAATCATCTCTGACAAAAACACCAAATGCAACCTGAAAATGGGGTAGAAGAAGAGTATGTGGTATTTAGCAGGGAAGAGGAAAGAGGCAAAAGAGCCTCTTTCAGACTGTTTAAACTTCCACTTTTCCACCCCAGGCTACTGTAAAAGCATATTCAGTAACAGTGTGTAGGATTTGTTTTGTTTTTCCACAAAGATACATGCCAGAGATTCAACTGCTAGTCACCCATTAATTCATGTCCATTGAGCTAATAAAAAACAGGTTCTCCTGAGGAAAATGAGAGTTAAACCCACAATTTAAATGTTTGAGACTCATCCAAAGTTCAGGCAATGCTCTGCTGCTTTTGCCAACATGAATCTATTCTACTGCTGTTGCCTTTACACAGAGATCATTTCAAGCACTTTTATCTCTAGATGCTTGCTCTGACAAGTTTATACCACAGTGATCTGTTAGTGGCAGCCTCCTAACCAAAAAAAGAACCAATCTTTCGGTTATGCACGGCATGATTTCCCCACAGTAGGCATGATTTTTTCAAAAAAGTATGTTCTCCTAACCCAGATTTAGAGATGGAATGCTAGATGTGGAAGCCGAATGACATTTGTCTGGGTGCTGTAGAAACGTGCCAAGAACACGCAGCTGCCACTTTCCTAATGCTGTGTTTATAACAGGTCCTTCAGCAGCGAGCCAGTGAATGCCCTTGCAGGTGTTTTTACAGTGAGTCAACAAGAATAACCAATGGCCAGTTAGGTAATTCCTTTGGCTCTTCAAGGGTAATAAAGTATGTTTACTTCTTTTCTTTCAAGCTAGAAGAACTGCAAAATAGCGTACTGTCTCTCTTCAGGTTAAACACGAAACACTGCACTGATCCTGAATTCCTTTATAGCAATAATAATGTGATCAGTTCCCACAGCAAAAATCATGCTTTTCTCAAAATGCTGGACATGGAGTGGAGCAGGCTTAACTTCCTTTCTGTAGGTTATCAACTCAGAAAACGGACACACTGAAGTCTGTAGAAAGCCTTCCAGAAAAAGATACCAACCTGTGAGATTTATCTAATTTTCATGCACCAGAGCGAGCCTTTAGTACCACTGCACAGACCTTTTTTTAACTAGAACACATTTGCAAATGGATCTCACAGTTCTGATATATTTCTGGTAGGATGAGCATCCAGCTTTGCAATTGTGAATGCAAACCTCTTGAATTAGCTAACTGCACATTTGACTTTAAAAGTATTATTCCAGGCTAGAGCTCAGAGGAAATTATGGCCAGGAAACAAAGTACAGTATTAATCGAGCTAATCATCTGACAAAGGACAGTTCTAAGATTTAATCAGGTGGCAAGACTAATAGAGAAAAGTGATACACTGAAGAATGCTTAGGAACATGCAATCAGGATTCAACAGAACAAAAATACTATTAATGGCAAGTGGTTACCAGAAAACTTTTGTAGATACTGAAGTATTACATGTTTGCAACCTACCACTCAAATGAAATTCTCATCTGTTTTCCACAAAAATTATTATGTTGTCATCCTTTAGTAAACTACACTTCTTTTCCTACCCTCCCAAACACCACCAAACATTTTAAATAAAAAATGTCAACAGTAAAAAAGTATACTCTAAATAGTATTCTGAAAGCATACAGCAGTGTTAATAAGTTGTAAAAAATCCAATATTTTTAAACAATGTGAGCTGACAAATACCAAGCAGATTTTAAATGAACCAAGGTTCAGAAACGTACAGTATATATGTCACTACATTATTCCATTTGTATGATATAAGCCACTCTCCCCCAGATAACATGGAATGGGGGAAGGAAGCTTCCACACTTTGGTGCATCCTTCCCTGTTTTTCTAGAGGAGCTTCAGCTTCTGCTACTGAACACACTTGAACAAATAACGCTTTCACAGACTCACAGAATGGTTGAGGTTGAAAAGGACCTCTGGAGGTCATCTGGCCCAACCCCTCTGCTCAAGCAAGGTCACCTAGAGCTGTTTACCCAGGACCACACTGAAACTATTTTTGAACATCACCAAGGATGGAGACACTACAACCTTTCCTCCTACAGACTGCAATATCAAGATCACATCCTTCCTACCATCTCCATTTTGTTTTCCACAAATGTGGGTGGTGATTTCCGTCACTGGAGATATCGAGTGGCTTAGGAAACTTTATTCAAGAGTAAGTACAGACTATTTTTGAAAATTAGAAGGCATTCAACAAAAGTGCACTTGCATTTCAAATGAGACATTATCTTCAGATTACAAGCTTTAGTGTGAAACAAACAAACAAACCAACCACTGTTTTTAAGATGTCAATAAAGACATTACATAATACATGTAGAATATGTGAATCACTGCAAAGACAGGCAGTGATGGGAGGCTTAGTTGTGTGATAGAAGTCTTCATCAAGCAGTTCCGTCACAGGTTGGAAGACAAACAGGAAAGAAGTAGACTTGTCTTATTCTGTTAAGCAGTGTTGCCCAGTTAAGCAGTGTTTAACCCAGAGTTGGGTTAAACAATAATTGAATAGCTATGTTTTGTCTATGAGGAACTATCAGGAAGAAAGAAGAAAAAAAAAAAGAAAAAAAAAGAAAAAAGAATAGCCCTATACTAGCTGGAAACTTTGAAACAATGGTGTAAGGCAGGTGTCAGCTCCTTCATTCATGGCAACTGCAGGTTCATTGGAACATCGCACTTTAGAGAACAAAATAATCAAAATTGCTTTTTTATTTTCTAGCAGCCAAACAATGCAGATTATAAAAGGCCAGGATTTGTTTAATCGAGTGGGAGTGAGTACCAGCAATGTTGGGAGCACTAGGAACAAAAGAGGCCACAGATAGTCATATTATTGATACTCTGGCTCCATCGACTCACTATTCTTTGAGATTTTCAGCACATTGTTACAATACTCTGCCAGTAACTACAACTGCTGCAAAATGTTCCCTTCCCATTCTTCCTTATCTGAGGGGGGAAGAAGAAATCAATGCTATACAATGACTGAATGATATTTGAGAGGACCAGCTTTGATTTTTAGTCATTGAGGTCATCCAAGACATTCACAAACTGACAGGAAATACAATAGACTGCTTTGACAGCCAGCCAATGATTTTAAGTCTATTGCTTGTGTAAGGCAATATGTACCATGCAATTCTTTGTCCATCTTCTATAAATATCCTAATGAGCAGTGCACTAACTTTATCCAAACACTGTTAAAACACCCTGTTCCCTGTGCTACTACCCCTTGAGACTTTAGAATGGAACCTGAGTCAAATCACCATAATCAGACCATCTCAGCCTTCTCAAAACACTGATGAACCAGCAGAAATGTGAGACTTCAGCATCCTAAACCTTCATAAACATCAAAAAAAACCACAACCCAGTCCTCCCAGAAATAGTATATCATCATTTTCTGAGGACATTCAGTAAGATTCAAGGCAAATTTAGGAAAGGAGCAGGGGTCTTACTGTACCAGAAAGACTTAATCTCAACTCTGCTCCCCCACATCCCCTCCTTCAAATAAAGGAACTCAGACAGAGGGATACCATTTGCTGCTCAGGGAACAGAAGAAAGAATGGCTATAAGACACAACCTACAGGAATTCTACTGACATCATAGACATAGATTGAACCCCAGGCTGAGAAAGCCTGTTATTTTTCTCATTTCACTATGTTATCTGGAATTGTCTCATTTTAAATGTTTAAGGGAAACTGCTTCCTGACTTTTCTCCTTTTTCTTGATTCTTTAAGGCATTACAAGTGTTTATATACGGTCTCATTCTTCAGACCTAATTTTATCTAAGTAGTTATTTAGGGAAAAACTACAGAGTGCTTTTGAGGACTCACAGGGTAGAAAAGGAGCAAGAGCAGTACAAAGGATAGAGAACACAACGGAGTGCCAGCCTGGCACAGAAGGAAAGAGAAGAGAAGAAAATAAAACAGCAATAACAAAAGATGGGAAAGGGGTGGGT
>NW_010122203.1:571-927 GCF_000699245.1 Pterocles gutturalis | reverse complement strand
GGGGTTGGAGAGGCTGGAATCCGCCCGGTTTGTCCCAAAATTGCAAAAAATGAGGCTGAAAATAATTGAATTGACCCGTTTTGCCCCAAAACGTCAAAAATGAGGCTGGGAAGCACGGATTTGGCCAGTTAACCAGGGACGGTTAGCCAGGGTTGGGTTAACCAGGGTGGGTTAACCAGGGCGGGTTAACAGGGGTGGGTTAACCAGGGAAGGTTAACTGGGGTGGATTAACTGGGGTGGGTTAACTGGTGTGGGTTAACCAGGGTGGGTTAGCCAGGGCAGGTTAACTGGGATGGGTTAACCAGGGTGGGTTAACTGGGGTGGATTAACTGGGGTGGGTTAACCAGGGTTGATTA
>NW_010122203.1:0-275 GCF_000699245.1 Pterocles gutturalis | reverse complement strand
GGTGGGTTAACCAGGGCGGGTTAACAGGGGTGGATTAACTGGGGTGGGTTAACTGGGGCGGGTTAACCAGGGTGGGTTAACCGGTTAGTCCCGCTCCCTACCTGCCCGAAGGTCTCGTTCTGCTCCAGCAGCTCCTGGTTTCGTCTTTTTTTCCCTTTTTTTCTCCCTTTTCCTTTTCCTTTTCCTTTCTTCCCTTTCCGACGGGGGGGCTCCGGGCTGCTCTGGAACCGCACCGGGGAGAGAAAAAGGGGTGACAGGGGACCCCAAAAGTGACC
>NW_010122202.1:0-220 GCF_000699245.1 Pterocles gutturalis | reverse complement strand
GGCATGTCCCCAGAGGTGGTGGCATGTCCCCAGCCCTGTGCACAGGCTGATAAGGGTGGGGGGGCTTCTCTTGCTGTTGTTGCTGGGATTGCACGAGGTTTTTCCCGATGCCCTCCCCTCTGAAAGGAGAAGTTTGGCGGAGAATGGGGAATTTTCCCCTTTGTGTGCGGCATTGTGGGTTTAACAGGAGGGCTCAGGGCTGGGGGGCTGCGGGGCACAG
>NW_010122201.1:0-7335 GCF_000699245.1 Pterocles gutturalis | reverse complement strand
ATGAATAATACATACACAAAGATTTAAGCGGGGAAGTAGAAAGGCTAATAAGTCTGGTGGAAGTAAAAACATAATAACTAGGGAGCAATGCAAGTACGCTTTTAGGACCTTACAATATCCAGTAAAAGTGAAAGAGTGAAGTCCACATACACTGACAACATTCATCTTTCCTGTTATATGTAACTTACAATAAAGACAGCAGTGAAATATAGTCAATATTTCAAAGAGCTGTAAAAAGGCCTTGAAAGAGCTGAATTAAGGTCCTAAGAATGAGAAACCTCTTCAAGAAGGTGAAAAAAGTATAAACAAGTAGAATGTAGTAGAATGAAAGAGAATGAGAGTGGAGAATTGATAGCTGAATGCACCCTGAAAAGTAGAACTAAGCAGAATCTGGATTATGTCTTCTAGGTCTTGCTTAATTACAAACCCTTG
This sequence comes from Pterocles gutturalis, assembly GCF_000699245.1. NCBI lineage: Eukaryota > Metazoa > Chordata > Aves > Pterocliformes > Pteroclidae > Pterocles > Pterocles gutturalis. Next base: position 6,903 of record NW_010122201.1, on the reverse strand, counting down.
TTGTGAAGCCAATATGGAAAAACATCTAAAATTTCAACATAGCAACCTTGAACAAGCAGTAACAAGAGCTACTCAGAGAAGCAAATTCGATAAAGATACACATATTCAAGGTTATAGAATTTGCAAAACAGATCAAAATGAGGGAACACTAGTGGATGTAAATATAAATGCAGAAAATTTGGAACATAAACCCCTTTTGCCTACCAAAGAGCATATGATATCAATTATATCAGCAAGGCTATGTACTCTGGCAGATATTTTCCCTTGTGATTCTAGGTGTCAAGAAAAAGAGCAAGTCCTCAATAGCTGGGATGAAGAATCATCTTAAGGAAGAGATAAGACTCCAACCGAGAAAGTATCTGCTCTGGATCATAAAAGAAGGCAGTTCCTTACATTGAACACCTCAATGTCACTGAAACACAGGCTATGTAGAAACGCTGTACCATCTCAGTAAGGCCATACAACAAATCTGTGTTTCTGACAAATAAAGGATCACAGGAAAAAAAAGAACAGTGAAGGGAGCTTCCCCCTCCCAGTCTGAAAAGTTACAAAACCAGAAACGCATTCACCCTAAGACAAAAGAACTATCTGTCAAGACCAAGTATTGGGGGAGGTTGGCGGGTTGGCAGCCAGCAGACAAGAAGTGGCTAGTTAAGTTAGACAGCAAACTAGTATACTGATAAGAAACACTAATCCAAAACATGGGTTTTTCAGTGCTGGACTTCAAAAACAAAACCTGACAGACTTCATTAGACTGCTACAGAATAATTCAGGGTACGTAAGAAAAAATGCTAATTAAAACTTATTATACAGAAGGAGGACTTATTTTTAAGTGTAGTTCTACACAGCATAAGAAAGCACTCAGCTGATCCTCCCTTCCTTGCTGTCAAAAACATACTAACATGATCCCCAACTTGCAAAAAGAAAGGTAGATAAAAAACCCACATGCATACATGACACGCCTTTAAGAACTCCAGTTACCAATGAACACAGTACTTTTGTCTTGTTCTCCCAGTGAATATCCACATAGTCATATTTCTCAAAGTTCATATCCAGTACATCACTAAGCAAAGAAAATTCTCAGAGTAAAATTCAAAAGGGCTTAGCACAGACATTCCAAACAAGGTATGTGGTAATACTGTCAGCTTTTATTGTGAAATTCATGTATAATTGCTATTGTTGGGAAAAAAAAAAAAGTCCTGCTCTATGTAGGCAGGCCAAAATTATCTCCCTCAGATGCATGTGACCTTTTGATCTTTTGGTAACAACACTACATACAATTATGGGTACATTGTGAATGTCTCTTTGTATAAAAATGATACAGTACAGAAGACATCAAAAAGAATAAAATTGCTTCATGATGACATGAATGAGTGTTCATCAAAAATTAATTAAAAAAAAAAATTCAATCTAGTTAAACAAAATCTAACCAGCTTCTCTCTGAACTCACATAGGAAACATTTTCAAACAATTATCAAATCGATATTAGTGTTTACATTTCAATTCCTTAATATATTTATTAGCTACAAAAATATCTGGAATGCAACATGTTTCAAAATACACTGAATTAAATAATTCCACTGCATTATAATTACATTGTTATTTTTTAATTTTAATAGCATTTGGTCCTATTTTAGAGCTCAGTGGCTTTCAAGTTTTTTGAAAGTAAAATCATTTCCTCGTTTGTCCACTATCAGTGGAGTGGAAAACCAAAGCAGCAAGCAGAATTTCTTGTGTCTAAATATTTCCTGGTACCTCATGACTCCCTTTGAACTCCCTGCAATTGCCCTCATAGCTTCCACATAAATCATCCCCAAAACATTACAAAGTATTCTCTCTTAAATATTTCCATTAAGATGTTGAGAAAGATTATTTCTTACCAGATCTGTCATTAAGTCCTTGTTGCAACAATTTTACTCTCTGTGCAATTGACAGAGCTCTCATGTGAATTTTTTCTGCCAAAACCTTAAAAAAAAAATTAAGGTATTAAAATACATTTTTACAAATGATAACAACTGAATTCATTAACTACCTCTAGGTTTAAAATCTCAGTTTTATCCATCCACAGAAACCACAGGTCAATAAAAGCCTGTAATGCCTATACCATCATCATCGTACCAATACATTAGCAAGCAGATTCTTGTACATGGAAGAAAATGTAAGACAAAATAAAGTAGAAATAAAGTTAAAAAATAGCTTAAAAGCTTGGCAGCTCCACTTGAATGCAACACCCAGACATGAAAACTATTCTCTCTTTAAAGCTCCAGGAACAATGAATACCAGCAATGAAATTACTAGAGTATGTACTTTTCTTAAAGCCTACTAATATTCAGTTAAAAATCAGAACTTAGATCTAAGAAAGAACAGAAGATGGTTCTGTGTGAAAAAACTGAATGTTTTGTTTGAAGATCTTGCCTAAGATGCGTGCACAAGAAATACACATGGTAGCATACCTTCTTGCCCTTACCCTACACATAAATATAAGTAATGGCTGATAATTCTCACAACTGGAATACCAAAAATATGCATTTTTACACTGGTATTGCTGTGATCTTAACTTTACTTAATTATGTATTATGTAGTAACAGAGAGTAAAAGTTCCTTCACAAACATTGCAAAATGCATAGATAGAAAACAACAGATTGTATACATAATCTACACTTCTACTGTCTGAAGAGCCAAGTTATAACACAAGAGTAATTCCTATCAAACAAGCTCTGCAGTCAAGTTCAGGGGTTTTAACTTCAAAACTTGTGTTAAATCACTCCCCCTCAAAATTCTGATAAGTAAAAATAAATTATTTAACAATTCTTAGTCCTTAACCAGTGAAATATAATAAAAGATTTAAAGCCTTTTTCCTAAGTCAGTCTTTGAAATTAATATTAAGTGATCCAATTTACCTCATATGCCAGCTTCCTGACAGCTTCCTTTACATCCATAGTGCGGCCTACAATTTTTGGCAAAGTCCTTGCTGATGGAGCAATACATGACAGCACTGCACGCCTCACTTCTGAATTTGAATCATTTTCAAGCAATGTGCTGTAAACTGAAAGTAAAATAGTCATCATAATGTTTTCATAAGAGTTTGAAACATTATAGAAAAACAGAAAAAAAAAAAAAATCAGCAGCTGTTATTAAAACCCCTCCCTGCCCCTGCATATCTCACAAATTTAGGGAACAGATTAGGGTCACACCCCTGAGATTTTATGGCAATTACATGCTGTGCTATGTTCTCAAAAGAAATTCAACTATGAAAACAGTATTTGCAATCATAAGTAGGATCTTCAGTTAATAACTCTGAAAATTGCTACTCTAGATCCCACCTATAAAGAACCACTTTGTCATTCACTGGACCAAAAAAAAAAAAAAAAAAGGTGCTTCCAAATGTTGGCTCCTTAAGACCTCTATTCACTGGCTGTACAGCCTCATTACCTTTGAAGTGGCTCCTCAAATTTTCATATAAATGGACAACTGCAGTCTCCATTAAGCCTACCAAAACTCAAATAGTACATCTCTCATTTACTGTTTTTGTTGTATTGACCCTTCTTCAAAATTAAAGGCAACAATAAAGAGAATTTATTCAGAGAAAACTTGAATTCATCTTCTTGCTCTGTGAGGTTATGACCGACTATGAAATTATGTCCTCCTAAATAAGCAACTTACAAACAAACACTTAGAAAATATAATTTCAAAGAACACACTTTAACAAAAAAAAAAAAACCCAAATAACTTACTCTCTTCACAAAAGACAGTATGTAAAGTTTAACCAGGGCACAATTTATGTAACAGCTGTGCTGGTACAAACCTACAGTCCTACCTTGAGGCAATGGAAGTAGAGGCTTAGTCAAGAATCATACCATACACAAAGAAACCCTCAAAGAGCACAAAAACAGCATCAAGAAACCTGGGTTCCTGAGGTGCTGACTGCTTCAAGGAAGTGATCCACAAATGAGATTCACAAAAAAAAAAAAAGACCAAAAAAAAGCATAGGTCAACAATGTCAGTAAACTGTTCACCTCTCATGGGGCAGACAGCAATTATTTGAGACAAAATTAGTTTTTCTATTGTCATCTCTAATCCTCTAAATAATTTTGTACAAATTAAATTCAATTAATAGTATGAAGGAGTCCTTAGAAGGTAAGACCTGAGCAAGCATCCCTCCAGTATTTAAAGGGGGCCTACAGGAGAGATGGGGAGGGACTGTTCATCACGGAGTGTAGCATCAGGACAACATGTAATGGATTTAAGGTGAAAGAGAGTAGATTTAGACTAGATATTAAGAGAAAGTTTTTTACTGTGATGGTAGTGAGGCACTGGCACAGGTTGCCCAGAGAAGCTGTGGATGCCACATCCCTGGAGGTGTTCAAGGCCAGGCTGGATGAGGCTTTGAGCGACCTGATCTAGAGGAAGGTGTCCCTGCCCATGGCAGGGAGGGTTGGAACTAGATGGTCTTTAAGGTCCTTTCCAACCCAAACCATTCTGTGATTCTATGTTTCTATGCTATCTCCACCCTAATTCACAACACACCATTATTCTCGACGTCCTTCAGCTACAAAATAGCCTGAGTTCACAAAAATAGCCTGAGCCAATATGCTCTGTTTGTCATTTAATCTCCAGTGGATCTCTTCTTCAAGCAGTTCTTTCTTTTCCCCTTGAATGTACACAACTCTTGCATCTATAATCTCCATTAGCAAGAGTTCCACTGTTTATGAACTATTACAAGAATACCCTTTAAGATTTGTTTACTTAATGCTTAAAAAAAATTATTTGAAATATTTTAAATTAATGTAAATCAACAAATGTTGTTCTTAAAGAAAAAGTCCAATACTACTTACTATTAATAATAGGACAGTTCTCATCCTTGGGATCTTGAAGTCTCGACAGAGCCAAGACAGCTTGAATTCTCACATTTGAGAATTTATCTTCAAGTCTAATCAGCATAGCTTCATTAATTTTATCAAATAAATCATCATCAATCTGGGCATTCTCTGGCATATTTCCCAAAATCTTATTAACAAGCTGGCATGTTCGAAACCTAACTGCATGGCTGTTTGCATTGTGAGACTTAGGGAAGGAAAAAAAAAGAAAAACATTCTTATAATCACACTTTTCTTATTTCCAGCATAAGGCTATTAAAATGCACATGTTAAGTAGTTTATATTCTGTACAGTACATGAAATATGTACTTTTGTATTTCAAAAGCTTTTCCTATTTAAATGTATTTTTAATAGGATTAAAAAGTCACAGAACTGGAAGACAATTATAGCCCATCACGTACATCAGTGGCGCTTTACATAATTAGCAATGCCTTCACACTCAGTGCAGACTACACAGTACATTACCTAACTTACCCTTCTGTCTCCATAAAACACTAGATGAAAAAAAAGAAAAAGATACTAGCAATGATGGCTAGTGATCTTGGCTGATCAATAATTTTTCTATGTCAAAACACTAGATTAAGAAAATGTAATTCTGTTTGTGCTTTCACGCTATTATATACAAAGATCAACAGTTACAACACTCACAATAAGCAGAAAGGAATAATACATATGCCAGCCACACTTGTATGAAAGATCTTTTAATATTTTTACTTATCAAAGAAACAGTATAAATTCATTTCCACAATGTCACACTTATAAATGCACCTATAGTAAAGCTTATAATAACACATCTGACAGCCAAATAAGAAAACAGTTAATATTTTCTCATAGGCCTAACTTTTGAAATCCAGTTGTTGGGTTATTAGGGGGGACGGTGGTTTTTTGGGTTTATGGGGATGCTGTCACCCGTAAAGCACTTGCTTTCACTTTGTAAGTTTTAATTTGCAGGTATCGTCTTTAGCTCCAGCAAGTTTTCCCCACTACATGAAGTTTCCATTTGTTATGTTAAAGATTTAACAATAAATGTTACTGTACCTTAAGCAGAAAGTTGAACACATAATTCAGAAGCAAAATATCTTCTCCTTCCTCACTACCATCCTCTGTCTCCATTTGATAAAATGAAGTAACAAATTTAGCCACAAAATTGACCACTTGTTCCACTGCTGGTTCCCGTCTGTAGATTATCATAGCATACTTGAGGAAATGAATGAATTTTTCATTAAAATCTTCCTTATCTTCCACCTGAAAAAAAGTAAAAAGCACACCACAACAAAAGATAACTACCTGGTTCACCTTGCAAAAGCAGTACGACAGAAAAATAAAATAAATGGTTTTTTAATTGACAGCTTCCATTTAAAATTTTAAAGTGCTAAAGCCAGCAGTTAGGGCACCCCCACTATTGTGCACCCCTCACGGAATATGTTGCTTAAACTCCAGAGCAGACACACGTCTTGGCCGCTCAGCTCCATTCCGGAGTTTACATTTCCCTGCTAAAGGGTTTCAGAACGGCGATCGACACCCTCATCCCTTTTATCCCGTGTCACATCTGCTGCTCGGGCATCCTTCCAGCCACACGGTTAATACCTGCCGGGGGCTGTTCCTACACTCAGTTCGCAGGAGACTACTGTGCCTAACAGTTCAGCGGGCGGTTTGGTTGGCTTTTTAAGTCGCGGGGCCCTTCTTAGGCACACTAGCCTCAGCGCTTGTTTTAGGGGACGCAAGGCCGAAGAGGTCCCCTGCCCTCGCAGATCCTGAGCGCCATCGTTTTCCCCTCAGCCCGCCGGGTCACCGCTGCTCCCAGCCGCTGGCACACCCCGAGGACAGGCGTACCTGATTATAGGTGCTCTTCAAAGCCACGACAAGTTTCGCGTGGTTCTGGTGAGGCTTCTGGGCCAGCTGAAAGGCTTCTTTGATTTGTAGAAGCTTCTTTTTCGCTCCCATGGCTGTAGAGACAGGGGATAGTCACGTCACGACTCCCCTGCTTCGGACTCCCGCAGCGAGGCGGCTCCGAACGGCGGAAGGA
>NW_010122200.1:0-17402 GCF_000699245.1 Pterocles gutturalis | reverse complement strand
GGGCCTGGTGGCCGGAGCACGACTTGCCAGCCTGCGGGCCCGGCCGGGGGGCCCGGTGCGTGGGAACAAAACGGGTTTTAGGGTGGCATCTCTGTCTCCGCTGTCAGGGGGACGGGCTTGGTCAGTAAGGCAGCTCCGGGTGAACAGGGTCCAGCCTCTTTTCCCCCATCTGTCCTTTGCTGCTTCATTCATGTTATTTATTAAAGGCTAATTAAAAGTATTACTTAGCCCCTGAGGTGAGGGAAAGCTCGGTTCCCAACTGTTGTGATGTCTTGGCCCGAAAGCTGAACTGGAAGAAAGCCTTCTGGTGTTTACAAGGTTATTGAGTTCAAATGGCTCCATGTTGTGGTGAGGCTGGACTAGGCTAGCTGTTGCATGGCTTTTGGTGTCTGACTTAGCCACCTTCTCCTTCCAGAGAGATTGTAAAAGTTTGTTGTATGTCTTAGCAAGAATGTGTGCAATTCCAACTGAGCCCTGGACTGGGGACCCAAAGGAAACTTTGCTTTTGATTGAAGTTTTGGAAGTGTGAAGTAGAAATGCAATGAGAGAGTGGTTTATACGGGTTACGTGTAGACTCTGGCCCATGTCAGACCAGCAGCCTGTCTGAGATGAGACTTCTCAACAGGCTCAGCGTCTGAACAGATGACTCTGTGTAATCTTGTTTTACAGTTTGTTGGCATTCACTTTGCTCGTCTGTCCTACAAGGAGATTCTGTGTTTTCTTGAAAGCTTAAAATGAAATTCCCAATAATTCTTAGCATGAGTTTTCATACAAGTCAACAATAGGCTTGCAAAGTTGAGAAAATACTGTAGAGATCATATCTGATGTGCTCTCTTAGCCAGACAGCAACAACAACTTTAGAGATGTGTGTTTCCCGTCACTGGATAACCTCAAAACTTTTTGAGTGGTCAGAGTTGCTTCTGTTGTAGCCCTTGGGGAAGTAACTTTTCAGCTGTTAGTTCACGATAGCTACATTTTATCTTGTACTCAGAGTTAGAAATCTTAAGATACTGATAACATGTGTGCATGATTTACCTGTGTTTAAGTTGAGCAGATCTTAGCCAGTCTTATTTCAAAGCTGGTCCAGACATAGACTTTATACAGTGACAACCTATTTTGATATGTATCTCCACGCTGACCTTCACACAGATCAAGTGTTGGGTTTTTAGTGCTCATTATCCACATAGTCAATCTTGGGACCTTGTAGCTTTCTGAATTTCTGCATAAAGCCACTTAGTGCTTGACTTCATTTTTGGTGCTTTTTATGCTATCCAAACAACAACTTAAAAACTTTGTGCTTGAGATAAAGTTTAGTGCTAAGTTTCTATGAGTCTGACTGATGGAAGGAGAACTTAAATCTGAACACATCTCTCAGTCGTGTGGGAAGTGTTGTTTGCTAGCACTGCTCCATAATGAGCTGAGTTCAGGCGTGTTCATGGAACAGGGCCAAATAGGCCTGCATGGTCACAGTGACAATGCAGGCTGCAGAATATTTGGGATTAGGCAACTGAATTGTCCATAAAACAAATCATTGTTGTTTTCTTTTTTTCCTTCAGGTTTAGTATCCTCTGTGCATTTATACTCAGCTCTGTTACACCTCCAGATTATTTTAGAAACCTCCCCAGGAGCAAAGTGGTGGAGAGAGTACTGTTCTTGCCTCATGTACACACACTTTTTTTTTTCTTGAAGAACAACAAAAACTGTTGCTACTTCTTTGTACATTAACTTTCAGATGCTCAATTAATGTGTTTTTGGGGTTTTTGTTGGGTTTTTTTTGTCAGTGGTGTTCACAAACTGTCATCAGGGAAAGTCACAGAAATTGAAGAGAAAAAAAAATTATTAGATTATTTAGTGCTAAACATTTGTCATCTCTACTTCTGGTATTCATTCCATAGATGCCAAGTTTGAAACAATGCTTTTGCTTTGCATGATAATTTTGTAACATTGCTTATATTGAAATATGTGTTTTAGAGAGAAACAAATATGATAATTGACTGTGCTAAAATTAATTCCTAGCATGCTTGAAAACAGAAGCTCAGATACCCCTTCCAGAGAGGGCTGAATCCCCTGCTTATGGGGCTGACCACTGAGAGCATCACCAGTTGTCTTCAGTTGTGCTAATAGGATCCAGAGGTATTATGGATTATGTCAGTACAACATTCAAGGATCAGCTGTCACTACTAAACGTTATCCTGACCTCTTCAGTATCAGTTCTCACCATTGTCATTAAATAATGAACCTGCAAGGCAGAGCTGTACAGCAGTGTTCATAGCAGGCTTTAGAGTGGGTTAGTTGTACCCTTTGGGCACATCTTCACTATTCTTGGCAGCCTTACTCTTCTACCCATACTACTTTTGTTCTTCTTACTTTTCAGTGAGTTTCCTGTAATTTTTCAGTGAGTATTTCTATTCTGAAGTATACATGACCAAATATTCAATTGCCTTTGATATCAAAAGTGGCGTGTTTTAATTTTTGTGTGCTGTTGCTCTACATGCACCTTCTTTACAGGTACTGTTCCCCCTCTCTCACCATTCTCAGTCTGTGAGACTAAATTTGTCCATCTGACTATGTGATCTAATAATAACAAACACTAACTTGAATGAAATGAGATTTCTGTTTTTAAGACAGAAAACGAAATCCACTTGATTCTGTGGAAGGTAGAGAGCAAAACAGAACAGTTCAGCTTGCAGTGCTGATTTTTGAAGTAGATGTCCAAAGGCAGAAAAATCTTTAAGGGAGATTTAAATTGTATTGCATCATGGGCTTAAAGAAAAGTATCTTGCAGCTTTCAAAGTTCTACTGTCCTGTGACTGTCATGTGACTCACAGAATGGGCAGGAGCTTAGTTTACCACAGCAGCTTTGGCTCAGTGTAGTATAAATGAACGGTGAGTTGGTTGGGAGTATGCATCTATCAGTTGAAATTTTTAGTGGTACATTCAGCTGCAGGGACTTAGCAGCCCAGAATGAATCCCAGCGAAAGGTAACTGCTAAAAGGAGGTACCTTCTGCTTTGTTGGGTTTTTTCCAGCCCCAGTGCATCTAATCTCCCTTCTGGTTGGTCTTCTGGAAAAGTCCAAGCATGGAAGTAATCCCGTTTGATTGTATTCTAAAATTATATGGGCTTGCTTGCTTCTTTCAAAATACCCTCATATCCTAACAATGACAGTCTCCTGAATCAGTTGTACAATAAACAAATTAACTACTTCATTCTCCAAGTTCCTGTGACTAATCTGAGGGTCCTGGAATTGTTTAATGCATTTGGATGTTGTGTTTTTCTCATAGGTTTCTGGCTCATGTAAGCACCATGAAAGTATTTGAGCTATGAATGTTGTAAAGAAAAATAACAACAAAGAAAAAACCTTGTTTACTTGCCAGATGATACTCTTCCTCATTCAAACAGTTTGAATCTTTGAGATGCTTAAGCACACAGATCTATGCTGAATTGGCATCCTCTCCTGAGTTCTGCTGGGCATTTTCAGGAGGGATCCGTATAAACACCTCATCAAATTTAAAAAAAAAAAAAAAAAAAAGACTTAAAAGATCAGGGATGCGATCACATTTCCAAAGGCTGAAAGACTGACAAGCTATCACCCTGAACTCTCACAGATATAACTCAGTAACTTTCATGTCTGTGTTTGTGGTCTGTGACAAACACAAGGTAGCTTGACTTGCATTAGCTCATAGTGGAAGCACATCAAATTAAGCTGAATTGCTTCACATTTACTTCAGGCTGAGTTTGCACACAGGCAATTACTGTGGGACAGCTGATACCTGGTAACTTGACCATGTGCACTAATTGTATGATTAAGCATGTACATCTAAATTTGCGACACCCTTTCCTGCCCAACAGCCCTCTGTCCCTTGAAATATTTAAGCTCTCTAGGCATCTTGCCATTTCTCTGTTTTACTTGGATGAACGGTAGATGCCCAAAAGAGTGTCATCTCATCAGGACATTCCTGTTCTGCATGATGTGTGTGTGCATTGTTTGGACTAGCTTTGCTGTAAGTATTCAGTGAAGGGTAGTGCCTGCAATTAAAAGGCTTTTGCAGATCAAATGGAAATTACGGGGAAATCAGGCTTTTCTGTATAGTTATGGACAGCCTCAGGTTATGAGCAAATGTGTTGGTTTTGGTGGCAGTATCGTGGGAGTTTGGAGTGTTGTGGCAAGGAGTGGAAGAGCATGGAACACGATAATGTCTGCCAGTATCCCAGATGGTATTTGCAATCCCTTCTAGACCACTCAATTGACTATGGGATGGAAGCTCTGTTGCACTGTAGGATTATTTGGGGAGGCTTCCTGGCAAGCTTGAGCTTCTATTTTTTAAGCTGGACAGTGCTGCCAGAAGCAGCTTTACTGGAAAGTGTCACTGCAAGCCCTGGATACAACTCGTGCCTTAGCACTGCCACAGCAATTCTGTACTCATGCTCTCACTGGGGCAGCTGGCTGTGGAAACAGCAGTGCCAATCCTTGCTTGGTCATACTGTTGGGGCTGGTATATGTATCAAGCCTTCGGAGGCTGCGAGCAATGTATTTTGTATATAGTGGACAATGTCTAGCAGGAGGCAAGACATAACTCAGGCTGCCCTGATTGCTTACGTGAGCTTGTCAGGAGCAGCAGTGGTTGTGAGCTGGCACCTGTTCTGTGCAACATCTGCATTTGAGAGAAGAGCAAAAAGAGTCATGTAGGATCACCAACAGAGGCAAAACTTCATGAGGAAATTGATGGTGTCCATGAAGGTCTGTACAGAACCTCTCAGGTGTTGCAATAGACAACATTTAGACTCTTTCTGAGCAGCAGGAAAGGGAGCTGCCCAAGTTCCTCAGAAGCTAATGGCCGTCAACTTATTCCTCTGTCAGTCAGTTTGGAGCTGAGGTGACAACAGCTAGCTGTGCAGCATGGAAAACTGCAGCAGCAGAGCAAAAGTTCTTGGTCTTTGATGTCTCTGGGTGATGGATATGTGGCCAATAATTGCAGGTTTCTTAGGCATGGGATTGCCCAACTGTGTTGTCCTTGGAGAGGCTTGCACTGCCTCTGACCAAGCACAGTCCACCAGTGCCAGAAGAGTTTTATTTTGTTTGCAGCAGGCTGGAGAGTTACATGGATGCCTTATTGTTACCAGTGCTGCAGGTCTGGCATGTGTTTTCCACAATACCAGCCTGGTTAATGTCTTACAGGAGCCAAGCAGAAATAGCAGGTCAGCAGTTCTGTTAAGATCATCAAACCAGCACTGGGCACAAACTGATCTAGCTGAGCAGCCTCAGACAGACCAGCCTTGTGAAGATGGGCAGCTTCTCTTGCCAAAAGCTGTTCTCTTACTGCCCTGGTGGTTGCTGCCTGGTTTTGGCTAAGGATTTTGTGTGTAGCAGCCATAGAGGAGCACCCCAGGGTTGGACTGCAGTCTAATGAAAAGTCACTTTCCTGAATTCTGTTTGTGTTTTTTTCATGCAATCAGAGAATTGCATTGGTGGAAAGGGACCTCTGAAGGTACTGCTGAAAGTAGATCCGTTGAGAGCAGATTCTTCAGTGCCCTGGGCAGCTGAGTTCTGAGTATCTGCAGATAGAAATCACATATGCTTTCTGGACACTTGCCCCAGTGTTTGACCATATTCATGGTAATTTTTTTTCTCCTGTTACTAAGTTGGGAATTTCCCATTTTCCAACTAGCATCTGTTACCTTTCACAGTGCACCTCCAAGTAGAACAAGGCTCCCTTTCCTCCATACCCATTAGGTAGTTGTAGACAGCAATAAGGACTCTTGGCCTTTGCTTCCTGGGGCTGAACAGACCAGTGGCTCTTCAGTACAGCAGGTGCTCCAGCCCAGTGTGTCAGTGTCTTTTGTACTGGGAGTATTCAAAACCAGACATGGCACTCCAGATGTAGTCTCACAGGTGTCAAATAAAGGGGAAGAATCACCTCCCTTGAGCTGCTGGCTGCCGTCTTTCTAGAGCAGCCCAGTGTGTGGTAGCCTTTGCTGCAATGATCTTTTCAAGTAGGTGTTGTAGTTGCACAAGCAGGTTGCCGGCAGCACCCATGACATTGTCAGCATCTGCTGTAACTCTTGCACCTGCACACAGAATCTAGGTATAAAGTGGCAACTTTGTGGAAAACCTTTCATCATTGTTTACTGGAAATGTGTGTGTACGTGTGTGTGAAAGTGAATATTAAGATGTTCTTTTTCCACTTAGCAGGCAAAAGAGCAGATACAGTTCTAGTTTGTGCTGCCTTTGAGGTGGTTTGTTTCTCTGCCCTGAAGGATAAAGTTCAAGTTTCTAGTGGAAAGCAGAGATTTATTGTGGACAAATGTGTAATAATTTGTTAACAGCTGTGCAGAACACTATCCAAAGCCAAGCAGTAGAGTCTGTTGTAGGCCAGCTGCCAAAGTTGGTGCAGTGCCCTGTAACCTACCTCACGTATTGCTGATGGGGCTGCGGTGTCACCGGTTTCTGGCAGCTCTGGAGCACAAGGTGAAAACTCTGGGGAAGGTGCGGAACAAGGGCCAGAGGATCGAGGAGCACAACAGGGTGGGACACACTAAACGGGCAACCAGCGCTCCTGAGATGTTGCAACAGACTGCTCTGCTTCTCTCATGATTGCTACTATCTTTTGCCTTCATCCTAATCCATGCCTACATTTCCATGCAACGGGTTGACAGTGAATATGCTTGCTGCCTGGCTGTGATCCATGGTAGTGACAGATCAGTCCACCACCTTCAAAACTGTGTCCTTGCTTTGACTGATGTCTCTATTGTCACAACAACCTTTTCTCTGCCTCCACTCTTATACGACCCTTGTCTGAAGCAGGTATCTATCTCTGTGCCTATTTTCCTTCAGACTTGAGTTAAAAAATTATGGTAGCGACTGTTCATTCCTTACTTGGATGCATAAACATCCCTTGATCAGAACTCTTGAAGGATTATCCTCATCAGTTTCATTCCTCTGTTTTACCCAGTTCTGATGATGGTAGAAAGTTGGCTTTGCCCAAGAGAAAGAACTTGTGAAAAAGTGGCATGTTCACTCCTGGCACTCACAGAGCAAAGCAGCCCTGATGGAGGAGTAGGAGGCGATAAATACCCCAAGACCCTCTGCCTATAGAAAAAGAAAGGCAATGCCTCTGCCTCCCTGTAGGGCATTGATGCTGTGGCACTAATCTAAGTAAGGATGGCTGGAGAATGTGTTTCCAGAGGACAAGTGGAATGGGGACAATGTACCCCATCGCTGCTACCACACCAGATGTGTTAGAAGAAGCTGGGCAACAACTGCCAGAAGAAGAGTGAACCCTAAAGTTTCAGCAGAGAAGCCAGCATTCTGGAGGCTGAGGGATGAAATATGTCTCTGTCAGACTACTGCTTAGCTTTAGGCCCTGGATACACTAACTGGGGCCCAGTGTCTGACATTCTGCCTCTTCTTTGAGAATCGTAGGGGAAGAGCAGGGGAATGCAGCTGATCCAAACTTCATTTTTACTGAACTTTTTTTGCTTTTAGTGAGTGCAATAATTTGTTGTTATTCTGAGCAATTCCAGCCTTTGAAAAGCAGTTGCAGTGCACTTTCAGCAACATACGGGAATACAAGCAAGGTGGCTGGTGGAATAGTTGCTAGGGACAGGCAAGACTGACAGTGTGATGAGGGATGCAGCCAAGTCCTGAGTTAAGGTCAGTTAAGGCAGTGGCCCTCAAAATAGCCAAGAAAAGCCTGAATGTCACAAGCATTTGAATAAAACTTTTTTAAAAGTCCGCAGCTCTGAAGGCACGTTTAAAGGAGGAGGATAACATCTAGACATAAGGGCCCAGAATTTAGGAAGCAAGAAGGTGTGTGGCTGGCTTTGACAGGCCTGAGGCTGGTCCAAACCAGAGCAAAGCCTGTTGGCCAAAAATTAACCCATCAGTGCTTTCTGAATAAATTCTTACTAGAACAGTGCTTCTTCTGTTCAGATAACTTTTTTTTTTTATCACGCCTGCAGTGTTTCTGATCTAGCTCTGGGAAGCCTGCAGATGGCTTTAGCAAATCATAAAATTGCATTCTGGCATCTAGAAGTTGAACAATAACAACAAAGCTTCTTGGAAAAGCTGCTGCTACAAAACACACAATTTTATAATTTGTATAAATTTCAAACGTGCACTTCTGCCACACAGCTCCGACTTAAACTGTTAATTTTTAAGGGCAGGGCAAGGGAGGGAAAGGAGGAAACCATGGAGTAGATTGTAGAGACTATCACTGAAGATCGTGTGTTGAAGTCGGATCTCTTACCAGTCACTGAAAAAGAAAACTGAATGCTCTGTGCTGGCTAACTGCCTGCAATTATGAAATCTGTAAAATTCAACTTTTCTGGTCCTCACTGGAGACTCTGATTTTAGGAAAATGTTTCTTTTCTTGGTCTGTAGACAAAAGCCCAAGGAAGGTAAGTACTGGCAGGACAGGATGGCATTGCCACCTCTGCATGCAAGAGGAAAAGAATACAGCGGTAGTGTATGGACTAGTTCATTTGAAATAAATGCATTCTGTTTCTGTAGAAGGAACTCTGGGATGAAATCTCTGGTATTACTGTAATGGTGAAATAATAAGCATGGTTCCAAAGTGATTGACAGAAAGTAGGCTGAAATCTGGAACATACGTTGCTAATAACTTTTTTTTCTCCATACAGGGAAACAGCTGGAAGGCATCTGGTAAGTGACTAGATTTAAATTGCATGATGTGTGTTAAACACTGTGTGGTGTAGGAAATATTTCAATATGAGATTATATATGCTTCAGATATTAAGAACATTTTGGTGCTGAAGAGAGACCAGGACACTTTGTTTCTGAATACAGATTGACAGTAAGATGATGTACAGTCAGGTTCTGGTTAAACTTCTCCATTCAAAGCTCAGTGGACCCCACGAACAAGAGTGTTGGTAGTAGTTGTTGTGGTTTAGTGCACTTGTACACTTTTTCAGCGGTAGGATGTTGTCTTTGTCCCAAGCACTTTGTCTTCTAATTGCAGGCATGACTAAACCTGAGAGTAAAAGAGTAGGTGGGAAGAAGGTATTACAGAATCAGGCCTTCTGGCACATAAAACCAGTGGCTACATTCTGTTACAGAACGTCCCCCAATTTGCTATAATTCATATCAAGAGGCTTTTTTTTTTAAAAAAGAGACAAAAAAAACCCCAAACATTTGTCCATCCGTTTTCTTCTCTATTGATCGATCTCCAGTGACTTTCCGACCACCTTCTCAGTCAGTGTCTATCAGATATGTACTTCAGTCAATGTGGTAGCAGGGCTAGCTCTGTCTCTCCATCTCTGTGTCTTTACCCTCAGCCCTTTAGCTGAAAGACTGCTGGAGATCTCATGCTGGTGTGGAAGTCCCTCTCTTCCTATATTCCTTCATGCCTGGGCACCTAGCTAAGCCTGTTCTTTCCCAACTGCTTACCAGAGTTACAGTAGGCTTGATAATCATTGCTTCCATATCCATTCATGTCCCAGCAGATCCTGTTCCTCCTCACAGAAGCACAATGACCTTTTCTTTCAGTTGTTCACTTCATTATGTCCTTGAGCACATAAATTTACTACTGATTTATATGCTAGGTTAAATATTTCCTTTGTTTCACCTGTGTTTTGTTCTCTGTGGCAGGCACACCTCCATAATAGTCCACAAGGATGAGTTCTTCTATTGCAGTGGAGGAATCTCCAGCTGTCCACCTGTAAGTTAAACTTATTTTTCTGATAAGATAATTTTGTGATAGGGTTACCTGATCAGAATTACTTGTATTACTTTCTCTTTGAAAAGCAGCAACAGGCTTCTGAATTCAGACAGATGTGGCTGCTTGCCGTGGTTGTCCAGGGCATCTGAGGAAAAGAGAGCATGGACAGTGGGTTTAAGCCCAACCAAATACAGGTTGGGGGTTGCTTCTGCTGGTAGAGTCTGTCTATCCAAGACACCTCTGCAACCGCATTGCCAGCGTGACACCTCGTCTAATTCTGTACCAGTAGGTTTTACATGCAGACTTGGGAACTCAAGGCATCCTTTTTAAGATTTAAAAAAAAATAAAAAATCATGGTGCTTTGTCAGACCTTCCTGTTCTTAGAGAGGCAAAACTGATGGGCCATTCTTCTAAAACAGAATTTTGACGTAGCTTAGAGCCAAGTATGCAAGCTGAAATGTAAGTTGCATGTTACTTCTCATTCTCTTAGTGGAGAACAGGGGAGGCCAGTAGAGCTTTTTGCTTGACAAACATACCATAAGTTCCTCCTTTTGTGCCTGGACAAGCCACAATAGCTCTGTTCAGTAGAGTTCTCCAAAAGTATTCCATCTGTTCATTTAACGTTGTCTTCTGGCTGTTAATTTTTACAGGGAGCGACACTTCTTGGTCCCCCAGACTCAGTTGTTGACCTGGGGAACACTGAAGTCACAGAAGAAATTTTTCTGGAATATCTTTCCTCTTTGGGGGAATCTGTGTTCCGGTAAGTAGAAGCTTGTGCTATAAAATCTATATAACAAAAAAAGCCTTGAGAGGAAGGGAGAATGGAGGAAGGTATTATGAAACCAATCCTGCTCGCAAAGCTTTATCTGCTTAGTATATTCTTTGGTACACTCCAAATATGAGACTGGGACTGATGCACTGATACACAGGGAGTTACCAGCTAGGAAACCCTCTCGTGTGCCAGCCTTGAGCTAGGCTGGGAAGGCATTCTGTCAGGAAGTCTTTCACTCTGTTTTTCATAAAACGGAATAATGCCTGAAACGCCTTGGAGAGAATCACCAGGGAAGATGAAGGCACTATATGAAATATTTCAGTAAATAATGCTTTGCCCGATGAACCATAGGTGAAGCATTACAGTAAAGCTGATAACTTTCAGACGAGTAAAAGCAGTGTCTTGACTGTTAAAGGGTCTAGTCTACTTCTCACAAGAATAGGAAGCAGTATCATTTAGTGTTATGGCTAAATTTCAATGTCAGTAATTCCTGAGGTTTCTCATTATTCCTTCTGTAGTTTTAATTGAAGAAACCTGACCTTGCTTACCTTCAAAAAAGCATTCTATAAAGTCAGTGATGCAGAGAGGTGTCATTTTCCACCCTGATTCAATTGAATTTGAAGATTAATCGCTGCCTGTATTTTACCTATTTGCCTTAGAATTTTTTGTGAGGAAAAAAGTGCTAATGCAAGGAGGTGTTCCTCATTAGTGGTGTAAGTTTTTCTGCTTGTTAGATTTATTGCTGAGTCTGTCTTTTTATGTTTTATCTCCTTTCCTGTGGCACAGAGGAGAGTCTTATAACCTCTTTGAACATAACTGCAACACCTTCAGTAATGAAGTGGCACAGTTCCTGACAGGAAAAAAAATCCCTTCCTACATCACTGACCTTCCAGCTGAAGTTCTTGCCACGTGAGTAGGCGTGCTGCTCCTCTCTGTACTGTATTCCTTCATGCTAATGCTTAAACATTTGACGGAGCCAGCGGTAACAGTTTCTGCTGGCTCTCTCTGAGAACCAGCAACAGATTAAGGAGAGGATGCTACTTGCTTTACTTCAACACCTGCAACACTCTACAACAAGTGCTGTCTGGCACTGGTGTTACTAAGCAGACAGGAGAAGGTTTTTCTGCCTTTAACTTGAACTAGTTATTTTGTGATGGTCTCTCATATGTCACTAATGAAGCATACAAAGTGTCAGAAAATGGTGCAAATTTTTTTGTCTTAGGAAATCAGGATCTGTTAAAGGTCACCTCCCTTACTCTAAGGGCTGTAATTGCAGTGGAAGTGTCAGCTTTGCTTGTGAAGAGGCAGGGGACAAGTAATTTTAAAATTAACACTGAAGTTTTAAAGCTAGGACTACATAGAAAAAGAGGGTATGAAAAAGAGGAAATGAAGAATTCCTGCCTGGTAGTTCAGCTCAACTTGGTTTTTTGTTGGTTTTTTTTGTTTTGTTGGTTTGGTTTTTTTTGTTTGTTGGTTTGGTTTTTTTTACCTCTCAGCTAGTGAGGATCCCAATGGCATGATTTGAGCTCCAACATTTAGGTCTTATTTCTCATAACAGTGGTATACCACATTATTTGGGAGACACGTCTTCTACCCTGAGCTCTTACAGGTTCAGATCTCTCAAAATTAGATAAAGTCCATAACAGAATGAGTCATATTGAAAGATAAACCAGGTGCCACAGATTGCAACAGAAATTATTCTGTGACTGTTGAACCATTGTCTTATAATGGAACTACAGGCTATTCTTCTAGCCATCTTTAATATTGATGTGGTACTTAATGGAGCACTGCAGTTGCATAAGAGGTATTTCGTTTACACTCTTAAGTAGAATGAATTACTAAAAGCCAGCTTCAGACACAGTATTACCACATTAGCAGTCTGGGCATGTTAGGACTTCGAACTAGCTTATATAAAATCATGTTGAAGATTCTTAGTTATTGAAGAGTAAATGCTCTCTAATAGGTTTAAATTAGTTTGCTTTAGTTTGTAGTGGAAATCTGTTCTTCAAATTTGCTTCTACAATGTTGGTGTGATTGCACTCTAGGAAGTAAGTGCACTTTAGTGGTAAATGGGAAAAGTTGCTCATTAAGTAAGCTATTTGAGATGTTTATTTCTTTATCTTCTCAGACCTTTTGGACAAGCTTTAAGGCCCCTCCTGGACTCCATCCAGATCCAGCTACCTGGAGGAAATACCTTCAGCAGACATAATGGACAGAGCTAACAGGAGTGACCCAGTGTGCCCAGCCTCTCCAGGCCTCTTCGTTTTTAAACATGAATCTACCAGATTTCTATTTTATAATTTCCCATCAGAATTAACTCTACAGAAGTTACGAGACAAGTTTTAAAATTTCCTAGGGAGAGGATTTGTCAGGGTGCATGTAAGACAACGTTACCAAAAAGATTGTAATAATTTCTAATAGTGTTATACTAATTTAAAAAGGCTGTCTTGTCTGAGTAGGCTGACACTTTAAGTAACTCCTGTGCTGGTAAGTGGGGATTCATTCCATGAGTGTTCAAGGGCCCATTACACAATTTGGAGTAAATCAGGGGATGTCCTAGCCATCCCTTGCAGGCTTGCATCTCTTTCTCCTGTTACTGCCTATATTATGGGGGTATTTGCTAAAATGCGTAGCAAGGAGACAAAGGAAGTCTTGGTAGCCTTGGAAGTGAAGGTGTCCCAAGGTTAGTCTGCATATTTCATTGACATTGTGTTTTTTGCTCAGGGGAGAAGCAGAACTCATCTGATTAGAATATTTGTAGTGGCACAGCTGTGTGGAAAACGTGATCAAACTGAACTGTGTGTCAGTGTCACACACAAGTTGAAACTCACAATGGGACTAGCTGTGTGTGGGAGGGAGGCTGAAACTGGCGGTTACCAAGAGCCTTGTAATGCTAGATCCAAGAGTTTTCCAAGAGGAAAGAACCAGCTGAAAGAACAATCTCATGAGCAGAAGTGGTGGAAACAAGTATCAGGTAAATGAAGTGAAATGTTTGCTTTTTCTCACATCTAAGTTTATCAGCAGATAGACAGAACCTTGTTAACTATTTACAAATTATTATATCTATTTACAGCATAAAAGCTGGCTGTTTGGGTTTTGTTTCCTTACCAAGGCAGAGTTACAGTACAGTGAGGCAGGAACAGCATGGCAACTGCATGATGATGTAAGGTGAATCAGTTCTGCCTTCAGTATCTAGTTGCAGACACAGTAGGAGTTCCAACTTTCTTTGATACTGCTGTCCTTTCCAAAGCAGTCAAGCACATCACAGAGAGGGCTCTGCTTAAGTGTAAGAGGAACAGGTGGTGGATCTCCCCAAATGTAAAAAAATGAGGAAGAGTAAAATTGAGCTTTTCTATGGAACAATTGAGTTTATTGGGATACATGCAGACGCAGTCCTGTCCTTAGATTGTATCAATACTGCATCTTCTAGTTTAAGATTCTTATAGCTTTGCAGTTATTTGCAGTGGAAAAAGAATGGGTGAATGAAAGAATAGGCACACTGATTTATTTTCATGCGTGTATATACACTATTTTCCTGAACAATTTTGTAGCAGTTACATTTAGGAAGGAACACAAGAAAGACATGGGACAAACACCAAAATATTGGTCATGCCCCATAAATGGGGATGGCATGTCGGAGATGCTGCTGAAGAAGCACCTATGCAAATATATAGCCCTTTGTCCAGTGTTTTTTTTTTTTTTTAATGTAAAGTATTGCTTCAGGTTCAGTCCTGCAGCTGCAACTTTCTGCAGTGGAAACTTTCTCCATACCTAAACAAGGTATCTTTCCTCTGCTGGTCTCTTTCTCCCAGAATAATACAGTTTGATAAGTTACTTATCACACTGTTACTTAGTGTGAAGTATAATGGTTCACATTTTTGAGGGGATGGAATGGAGGAAAACTGCAGTTCCGTCACCCTGTCAAATACTCTGTTGCCCTGCACCTTGCGGAGTCACTACACAAGTGGAAATAGTCCATTTTGCAGTTTTCTGTGCACCTGCTCTCAGCGTACCGCACTAGCCCTTGCAGCCCAGTTGTGGTTTTTTTTCTTGTCATTCTCTGCTTATGCCATCAACTTCTCCTTAAGGATTTAATTTGCTGGATTGTATTTGGAGACAACTGTAGCAGTTAGTACAGATTGGTTTATACAAAAGCATTCAATCTTCTCCATCAAAATGTCCTGTTTGCAGAAGGCATTCATAAATGATTTATTATAGAATGCTTTTTGGTGCTCCTGGAGGAAGAATTGGTGTTTTCTGCTAAGCCATGGCTTAGTTTTCCTGTTCATTATGTATATGCTCTCCAGTCTTTTCCCATACCTATTCTGTAAAGAGTAACCAGTCTCTCATCTTTATACACACATGACTGTGCCACAAAATGCTGTAGCATGTTAGAGATCTTGGAGCTTCCTCAGTTGAATGGGTATACTCAAGCTGATACAGTGCAGCCCAACATCTAGGTATGCTAGTTTGGTACCTGCAAGCAGCACGGCTGTAGTTGCTTGTCTTTCAGCAAACTATCACTTCAGACACAGTTGCCTGCGGTGGAAGTACTGGTGCCACAGTTTCTGCCCCACAATTTTGTGCAATGAGGATATCCCCTGTATATCCATTACTTCAGAGGTCCTGAGACTGGTTTCTGCTTGGCTGCCTACTTCAGGACTTCTTACATCCTCTCAGGAGGCAGCAAAGGAAAGGGAGATGGTCACCCCGTGCATTTTGCAATCTGTCTTTTCCCCTCCTGAGCAGCCCCTTTGCAGAGATAATGCTGCTACTTTAAGGTCACTGGGTAAAATTTCACTCAGCCACGTACTGTTTGCAGTAGCCAAGGAACTCCTAGAGCATCTCCTGGGTTCAGGACCTACGCTGCGTTTTGTGGCAAAAGAACTGTAGGAGGGAGTCTTGTTGGCTTGGTCTCACTGGGTAACAAGACCCCTGTACCCTGGAGGCCTCTTAGGAAACCCATTTTCTCCAAAGATGGTTACGTGTAAGTTGCAGGACTGTGCCCCAGCATTCCACCCAGCCATATTTACTGATAGGAATATAAAGTAGACTGAAGTATATGTAAGTGTATATAGGTGATGAACTTCAGCCAGCTGACTGACAAATGGGCAGGGAAACTGAAGTCCTGAAAGGGAACAGAACCCTTTTGCCCACACTTACTGTTCTGTCTTGTATTGCTGGGGTTCCCCTGTGCCATTTAAAAAATGTTAATAACGTCTTTAGGCAGAAAGTGATGTTTTGATTTATTTGTTGTTTTTTTTCTATTCTAATAAAAAGAAATACAGCAAGTTCTCCTGTTTGAATATGTGTCTGCACAGCTGCCCAGTGAATGCAGCTGTCCAGAAGTCATCTTCTTCACTCTGGTTCCAGCTGGGAAGTGCAAGATGAGAAGCTATCCAAGCAGTTTGTGCCAGGTACCGCTACTGGAAGTAGCGGTGGCTACTACCCTTTGCTAGAACCGGTCATGGGCAATATTCATATTTAAGTTTGGGAAATTTTTCCTTTTGTAAGGACTGTGGTTTCTTATCAAGATCACACTCCTGAGGCTTAACACAGCTTGGATGAGGTGAACAAAGGCTGGACAGTAGCTGTTCTGTCAGCACAGGTCTTGTGCAGCCCTTGCTCATCTAAGTGTGCAAGAATGAAATGTCTAATGTGTGCTGCTGAAGAAGAGGCCTAACAGAGCTTAAACACAGGAAAAGGCTCTTTTCCTGATTGTCTTGATACTATTACTGTCAAAAGGAAGAAAGCAGCTTTGCGAAGTAGACTTCATGCCTCTGCTGTTGAGCTGTTAAGGAGCAGGGGGAATATCTGTCTCTGGGGAAGAAATGAATTCTCCTTGGTTCAGCCTTTTGACTGCTTATTGATGGCATCCAAATGATAAACCACACAGCTTGCTGTTTGCACAACAGTCTGCATCGGTGTGATACAGAAGAGGGCTTGCAACAGAAGCAGGCTTTAACAAAGATTCGTGATTGTGGTTATTTTGGGGTGTGTTGTTCAGATGTGGTGCTGGTTTGCTATCAAGTACCAGTACTAGCCCCACATAAAATACCTGGGAACACATATAAAAAGAAAACTTTGACCTTCATGGCAGCCATAGATAGAGTGTAAGCCAGCGCTCACAGCTGCTTGCCTTCTAAACTTCAAGCAAAATATTTGCCCTTGCAGCTAGTAACAGAGATTTTATTTGTGATGACAGCTGCTGCCTATCCAAACAGCAATGAAGGGAACATATCAAGAGAGTGGTGTAAGTGTGAAGTATTAAATAACTGAAACAGCCGCAGCAGCCCTGCTCTCTGAGCTAACCCAGATGAAGGAGCAAGCACAGCTGGATGCAGCTGTGCACTTCACCAAAAGGCAGACTCATACTCTCGGGGAAACCAGAATGGCACAAATCCTTACTGGCCGATACCAAAGGGTGGTGGGGGTGCTGGGAGAGGTGTTTTGACTGGAATAGAGTTTCTAAAGCAGTGTGACAAGCTGGAGAAAGCACAGCAGGCAGTTCAAAGTTTTTGAAAGCTCTCCTGTTAGCGTAATCCCGATGGCACTGTAGGAGTGCAGAAACCTGAACGCTGACCCGTATTTTAGCAGACTTCCCAATTCTGGGAAGTGCCCCGAGGTGGCACTGCTGCCTTGCAGTGCAGGGATGCACCTGAGCCCGAGGGAGAGCAGCTCCTGCTTTTGGGATGTCCAGGAGGGAAGAAGGAAGGTCGCTCCCAGACACAAACAGGAGCGGCCAGGAGACGAGACCATAGGGCAGCTTGGGCTAGAGCAAGAACCGAGTGCCAGCACAACGAACGGGCTGGAAGAGGAGCGAGCTGGCAGTTTTTCCTAACACCATGCCTCTTCCACTCAGCCTCCTCTTACCATCTCATGGCTTATGAAAAAATAAAGTCATCAATGCCAGGGGTAAATACCACTTGTAATAGCCATCCAAGGCTGCCTC